>NW_010359286.1:164864-170170 GCF_000414095.1 Morus notabilis | reverse complement strand
TTCGGACCGTGAGTACCTTTATTTTAAATGCTTTATAAAATCTATATCCTACTGGGCCTTTCGCTCACCTTTTTCTGTTTTTAAATGTATTAAACCCCTCCAGGCGACGCGAGGAGTGGTGCGGAATAGGTAGCTATTACCGGTGGTGTGGACTTGATCTCGGGAAGCAAAGAGTTGTAACCCTTCTATCTTTTATTTCAAGGCATGTATAAGAGATTATGGTTTGTAAACTTAAATGTTGCTAGATTGTGGTTGATGTCACATTTACTTATGTTTATATTCATGTATGCTAAACCCCTGTGGGAATTCCTGACATGATACCAGTGATGTGGTTTTAAAACTGGTTTGGTTGGAAATTCCACCACCGTTCTTGAAATTAAATTTCTCTTGAATGCAGGGGCTCGTTTGGAAATACCTGAATGTTTTGGATTTGAAAGGAATTAAATTATTTTGCTAATCACTCTCTCTCAAACAGGTTTAAGTTTCTAAACGAGCCTCCACGTCACCAACCCCGGTTTAGGGGCGTGACAAGACTTGGTATCAGAGCCCTTGGTTTAGAACCTTAGGGTTTGGAATTATGCATACATGAATGACATCAGGAAACCACTAAAACAGTCTAGCTTTCTTTTCAGATAAGAGAATGCCGCCGCGCCGTAGAAATCCTAACCCACCGGCGATGCCGAATGAGCAATTTATGGAAGCCATGTACGCCACCTTTCAAGGGATGGCTACTAGAGCTCAAAATGAACGTCCTGCGGAGGACAGAAAATAGAACTACTTCCGTGAGTACAGACGTAGTTCAATTCCTGTATTCACTAACGCGGGTGGACCCGAGGAAGCTGAGTATTGGTTCCATTCGGTGTCTAAGCATCCAATTCGAAGCGCTCTTTAATGAGCAATTCTTTCCTCCAAGTTATCGAGATGAAAAGGCCATGGAGTTCATGGGCCTACAGCAGGGAGACATGACAGTGCGAGAATATGAAGCTAAGTTCAATGGACTGTCCCGTTTTGCTCCTTCCTTGATTGAACCGGAGCGCATGAAGTGCTTAAAGTTCGAGAAAGGTCTTAAGGGTGTGATCCGGAAATCAGTGGTAGCTTTAAGGCATCGAGTCTACAGTGACCTGGTTGCAGCAGCCATCTCTGTTGAACAAGAGCACATCGCCTTCCTCCAAGATCGAGCAACTTCAGGAAAAACTTCAGGAGGACCTCAAAGGAATAACAGAAAAGGCCGTGATCAAGGGCAAGGTAGTGGGGGAGTGCCTAGTGGTAGCAGTGGCTCTTCGGGAAGTGGGAAGAATGGACCCTATAGCTTCAAATGCCACCATTGTGGGGAGCTAGGGCATATCAAGAGGAATTGTCCTATCAGAGGCCAACAGGTGAACCAACAGGCCCAGCAATCACCGCAGAATCAAAGGGGCATTGCTCCTAGTCAAGACAGACGTCCACAGTTCACGCCTTTTTATCAGCCCTAGTTTCCTGTACAGATGTCACAGATGTCAATTCCTCCTGCACCGATCTTCCGTCCGCCGAACTACTCTTATTTCTGGCCACAGGCTTCCGTATCTGTACAGTCTACCGCACCGCAGCAACAGTATAGGCCTGGAAACCAGAGGCCTAACAACAACGAAAGAGGAAAAGGGAAAGCACCGGGGCAGATGCATACCATGGCCGGGGGAAGTTCTGGAGCTCATGCCGGAAACCCAGTCGTCGAGGGTATGGTACCTATCTCTCACTCTTTTGCACGAGTTTTGTTCGACACTGGTGCTACGCACTCTTTTGTTTCCACTACTTTTGTGAAAATTTTAGGTTTGAAACCCGATGACTTAGAGACTTCAATGTTTATAAGTTCTCCATTGGGACGTGTGGAGGTGACTAGCATATGTAGGTCGTGTGTGATCACGATTGGAAATGAGAAGTTAAGGGCAGATTTGATAATCCTTCCCATGAACCAATTTGATGTAGTGCTTGGAATGGATTGGTTGTCAAGATATGGGGCGATTGTTGATTGCCACCGTATGAGAGTTACCTTGACTACCGGTTCTGGCACAATAGTAACATATCAGGGAGGTGTTAACCTGGTTACTGAAGAGCGACTACTGAGGCATAGTGTCGGAGGACGACGGAATTTAACTTGTTTCTCATTCCTTTCGGCATTAGAGGGTGAATCCGGTATCGTCGGGGAGAATGTTGAGGTCCCCGTGGTCGATGAATATACGGATGTATTCCCTAATGAGTTGCCTGGTTTACCACCTGATCGAGAGATCGAGTTTTGTATCGACTTACTTCCGGAGACGGCTCCGATTTCTATTGCTCCATATCGAATGGCGCCTGCGGAGATGAAAGAGCTAAGGAAACAGCTCGGAGAGTTGGCAGAAAAGGGATTCAATAGAAATAGCACATCCCCGTGGGGTGCACCTGTCTTGTTTGCGAAAAAGCACGACGGATCCCTTCGGTTGTGCATAGACTACCGACAGTTGAATAGGGTTACCGTGAAGAATAAGTACCCATTACCGAGGATCGATGAGTTGTTCGATCAACTAGGAGGATCACGGTATTACTCAAAAATCGACTTGAGATCCAGATATCATCAGTTGAAGATTAGGGAAGATGATATTCCAAAAACAGCTTTCAGAACTCGCTATGGGCATTATGAGTTCTTAGTAATGCCTTTTGGATTGACGAATGCTCCCGCCGCTTTTATGGACTTGATGAATCGAGTCTTCCGCCCATATTTAGACCAGTTTGTGATAGTCTTTATTGATGACATCCTGGTTTATTCAAAGACTTGGGAAGAGCATGAGCAACATTTGAGGATCGTTCTCCAGACTCTTCGAGAACACCAACTTTATGCAAATAAGGAGAAATGTGATTTCTGGTTGACAGAAGTCCAGTTCCTTGGACATGTTATATCTGGAGAAGGAATTTCAGTGGATCCCGCCAAGATTGAAACGGTGCTACAATGGGAACGACCGAAGAACGTTGCCGATATTCAAAGCTTCCTAGGACTTGCGGGGTATTATCGACGATTTGTAAAGGATTTCTCGAGTATTGCAGCTCCAATGACTCGGTTGACTAAAAAGGAAGTCAGGTTTGAGTGGGATGCCGATTGTGAACATGCATTCCAAGAACTGAGGACTAGACTAACCAGTGCGCCGATTCTGACGATTCCTAATAGCGATGAGCCGTACGAGGTGTATTCCGATGCATCGAGACGAGGACTCGGGTGTGTTCTGATGCAAAATGGACATGTTGTGGCCTATGCATCTCGTCAACTGAAGCCACATGAACAGAACTACCCCACGCATGATCTAGAGTTAGCAGCAGTGATTTTTGCTCTCAAGATATGGAGATGCTACCTCTATGGATTAAAATTTCAGATCTTCTCCGATCATAAGAGTTTGAAGTATCTGTTCACCCAGAAGGACTTAAATCTGAGACAAAGAAGATGGATGGAATACATGGAGGATTATGACTTCACCTTGCAGTATCATCCTGGAAAAGCCAACGTGGTAGTGGACGCTCTTAGTAGAAAGACTCCAGGAATCCTAGCATCTTTGGTATTGGAAGATTGGAAACGGAGTGAAATTGTAGGTGATTATGATCTTCAGTATTATGAGGATCCTAACCAAGCTATGGTGTATAACTTGGTTTCAACGCCAATTCTTATACAACAAGTCAAGCAGAACCAATGGCAGGATTCGCATCTTCAAGGAATTTGGACTCGAGTTCAGAATGGAGAAAAACTGGACGATTGGAATATTCGGGAAGATGGAACGCTCTACTTCAAGAATCGCCTTGCCGTCCCTCAAGTGGATGAGATAAAGAAGATGATCCTTCATGAGGCTCACAAATCGAAGTTTACTATTCACCCTGGGAGTACCAAGATGTATCAAGACCTTAAAAGACAATATTGGTGGAGAGGTATGAAGAAGGATGTCCGCCAATACGTGTCAGAATGTGCGACTTGCCTTCGAGTCAAGGCTGAACATCAGAAACCTGCTGGAGAACTACAGCCTCTTCCTGTTCCTGGATGGAAATGGGAACACATTACAATGGATTTTCTGATGGGATTGCCGAGGACTGAACATCGGCATGATGCCATATGGGTCGTTGTGGATAGGTTAACGAAGTCCAAGCATTTCATTCCCTTTCGTGCAACTTATTCCAGAAAAGTCCTAACAGAGTTGTATCTGGAGCACGTTGTCAGACTTCATGGAGTCCCGTTGTCTATCACATTAGATCGTGACACTCGTCTCAATGCTAGATATTGGAGAAGTTTCCAAGAAGCCATGGGAACCGAACTGAATTTCAGCACCGCATTTCATCCTCAGACCGACGGACAATCTGAGAGAGTTATTCAGATTTTGGAGGACATGCTGGTGGAAGCTGGAAGAAGTATCTTCATTTAGCTGAGTTCGCTTACAACAACAGTTATCAGAGTAGCATTGGGATGGCCCCATTTGAAGCGTTGTATGGCAGACCTTGTAGATCACCAGTTTGTTGGCTTGAGTCAGAAGATCGACTGACCCTTGGACCGGATGTTATCCAGGAGAATAATGAAAAGATAGCCGTGGTTCGGGAACGACTGTTAACGGCTCAAAGTCGTCAGAAGAGTTACTGACAGGAGGTGCGTAGACCCTTAGAGTTCTTAGAGGGTGATTTTGTCTTGTTAAGAGTCTCACCGCGCAAAGGGGTTACTCGTTTTGGTGTGAAAGGGAAACTCGCACCGAGGTACATCGGGCCATTTCAGATCACACAACGAGTCGGTGTCGTTGCTTACCGCCTTGATCTCCCTCTGGAATTGTCTCACGTACACAATGTGTTCCATGTTTCAATGCTTCGAAAGTGTCAACCTAATCCAGAAACCATTGTGCAATGGTATGACGTGCCGATCCAGTATGACACGACTTACGAGGAAGTGCCCATCCAGATTCTTGACCGGAAGATGAAAAGCCTACGTCAACGTGAGATACCGTTAGTGAAGGTGTTGTGGCAACACCATGGCGTTGAAGAAGCAACGTGGGAATTGGAAACGACGATGCAGGAACGATATCCGTATCTGTTCATATCGTGAGGTAAATTTCAATTTCAGGGATGAAATTTCTTAAGGGGGGTAGAATGTAACGCCCTTTAGAATTAAACATGTTTAATTATGCTAAACAGTGGATTATTAGTGTGCCTAATTTGATTTTCATAATTAATTAAGGGACTTTAAGTCATTTTCAATATTTATAATTACACCCCAAAGATTTTTGGAAAACACACTTAAATTTAATACATTTTCCCTTTTTCCATTTTTCTTTTTC
>NW_010359286.1:116721-164145 GCF_000414095.1 Morus notabilis | reverse complement strand
TTGGATTTGAGTCAAGGCACACTAATAGGAAACAATTAAACATGATTGAACTTAATTCGTTTTAGGAATGAGAAATACTTCCTAAGATATTGCTTTTGTGATAAAGCTAGTGGAGAAGTCAAGCATTAAGGCTTTAAGGAAAGCGGAGGCTAGGAGAACTGAAGGCTAGCCCAGGTTTGATATCCAACAGGTAGGATATTCTTGTCTATATCCTTGTTAGCCTCATTTTAAATTATTTTGGCCAATGAAAATGTTTTAGAACAAAACATGTTTAAAGGAAATGATTTTAAAGAAATAGCATGAGAATGCTATTAAGTTTTCCAATGATTTTGGAAATGAGATTTCAAAGCGTATCAATTCTTAAAATGAAATATTTTAAGAAATGATACAATGCATGGTGGCCTTAGAGATCGGGATGTGGGAATCGCATCCTTGGGGGTAGGTCCCGAAACCCGTACGGATCCGCTTCTTGTTTAGTGGAATGATGGCTCTGCACTTTTCTTAGACAGACATTTTTACCGCTTCTTGTTTAGTGGTATGATGAGCTGCACACTTTCATTATACAGATATTTCTATTGTGAGTATTTCCTTTTCTAAAAAGGGATGATCGGTTCTGGATGTATATCTTCGGATCGTGAGTACCTTTATTTTAAATGCTTTATAAAATTTATATCATATTGGGCCTTTCGCTCACCTTTTTCTATTTTTAAATGTATTAAACCCCTCCAGGCGACGCGAGGAGTGGTGCGCAATAGGTAGCTATTACCGGTGGTGTGGACTTGATCTCGGGAAGCAAAGAGTTGTAACCCTCCTATCTTTTATTTCAAGGCATGTATAAGAGATTATGGTTTGTAAACTTAAATGTTGCTAGATTGTGGTTGATGTCACATTTACTTATGTTTATATTCATGTAAGCTAAACACCTGTGGGAATTGCTGACATGATACCAGTGATGTGGTTTTAAAACTGGTTGGTTGGAAATTCCACCACCGTTCTTGAAATTAAATTTCTCTTGAATGCAGGGGCTCGTTTGGAAATACCTGAATGTTTTGGATTTGAAAGGAATTAAATTATTTTGCTAATCACTCTTTTCCAAACAGGTTTAAGTTTCTAAACGAGCCTCCACGTCACTAACCCCGGTTTAGGGGCGTGACATGTCAATATTTATATTTTCACCCCAGAAGCGTGTGTAGACACATTTTCTTGTATATTTTCCTAAATATCTTTGATATTTGCCTTTTTTCTTTTTCTTTTCTTTCTTTTTTCTTCTTTTCCCTCACTCTCCCACGTAACTCTCTCTCTCTCTCTCCATTCTTTCTCAGCTCAATCTCTCTCTCTCTTGTAGCTCTCCTTCTCTTTCTCTTTAAAATTTTCACCATTACTCAAGAAGTTTGAATCAAAGAAGAACTTCATGGAGTTTTCAACATCAAGAGAATGATTTAGGGTAAGATTTCTGAAAGATTTCTCTTGAATCTCGAATTTTTCTGCTCCCTATTTTTAGTTCAAAATGGATTTTGGTTAAATCCTGATGGAATTGGGAATTTTTGATTCTTTGGGCTTGATTTGTTGTCTGGAACCTAGATTTGTTGAATTTCTTTGAAAATATTTCGGATTGGAACTCGGATTTGCAGGTTCTGGCCGGATTTTCTTCGTATCGGCTATGTCAGTCGAGCTGTCCAGCTCCCACCGGCCCGATCGACCGGTGCCCTCTTCACCGGCTGACCGGTGAAGAACAATGTCTCTGTCAGCGGTCGACCGATGTACACATGGTTTGAATCTGTTTTGCCTAAAATGCTGTTTTAACCCTGTTTTGACCTAAGTTTTCAAAGAGTTTTGGCCTTACAAATGTTTTAAAGAAAGGACATATTTGTGAAAGAAAATCATTTTAACACAATAGCTTGATTTTAGCTATCTGAATTATAATGAACTGTTTCAAAGTTTTAATGAACGATTTCTTAAGATAGGATATCTTACAAAATGGTAAGCCTGCTGATAACCTAGATAGGATTTGGAGATCATATCCTTAGGGGTAGAACCCAAATCCTGGACCGGGCCTCTACGGTGGTGATAAGGCTTGTGCTGTGGTTATGTAAGTAATTTATCAGAGGATAAATTACTTGCTGATGCCTGTAATACGAAATTTAAAGTTTTCAGAAAAAGGATGTTAGTTCTGGCTATTGTATTGGAACTAAATATCTTTATTTACTTACTCATTCATTTATTTACTTGTCTTTAAAGTTTATTTTAAAATTCATCATACTGGGCCTTCCACTCATGTTTTATTTTGTTTCTATAAATATTAAACCTTTCCAGGTGATGCTAGGAACAGTGCTAAGTAGCTGAAGTAGTTGCTACCATCTGATCAAGTGAGGACAGTAAGGATTGTAAATTATGGAACTCTAAACCTTAAATTTCTAGACTGTGGTTGATGTTTGTAAATGATATTTTACATATTCATGTATGTATAATATTGTATATCCTGTGGGTGAAGCCTTGAATGATGCCAGAGGCTCAGTTTTTAAACCTCTTTTATCAGAAGATGTGAAAGTCCCCATTGCTTTCTTGTAATTTAATTGCAGCAAAATATGGGGCTTGTTTAGAAATTTCTTTAATATTTTACTTTGGTTTTGATTATTATATTTCCAAATGTCTAATTACTTTCTTAATCATTTTTCATCTCTAAACGAGCCTCCACCTCACTAACCCCTGTTTTGGGGTGTGACAGATCTATATGTAGGGACTACATCACATGGACACTTCACAGTTTAGAAGTAATTTATATCTATAAGAGTGCAATTCTAAGTTTATAGTGGAGTAACTATTGATATTAATAAGATTAATAAATTCATTAAAGTGTTTAATTAATTATTAATTTTATTGGAGCTCAAAATTATAGGTCCATGAGTCATCGCGTCATCCTTGTAATTCTACAAGACACTAAAGGGCAAAGTGAGAATTTTAAAATTACAGAATTCTAAAATTAAACACTCAAGGATAATTAATTGAGAATTAATTGTTATTTAAATAATGTGATTATTCTTCCTTTGAAGGATAGTGCTACACTCTTCCATTAGCTTAACGTCGTTTCGTTTTCATTTTCATTTTTTCCTTTTCAAAATACGTAAAAACCGTGAGAATGATTTTTATGAAAGAATTAGAAAATAATTAAAAGTTATTTTCACTTTTATATTTTCATTTTTAGTACATATCAATAATATTATAATATATTAATTAATAAATATTATTTCACTTTTTTATTATACTCAAAATAATATCTTAAAACAACCGAACGTAATTTTAAAATCGGTCCCCATAATAATTTTCAAAACAATCTCTTTTTTACTTTTGATTGAAAATAAAATCATTTTAAAATCAATTTCAAACGCACACTATATATTTCTTACTACAGTGCAATAAAGTTACATATCGTCTTTTTTTCTCAATTTTATTTTTTTAATAGTGATAACTACAGTTTTGAAATCAAACGCTAATCTAGAATTTCAGGCTAAAGACACTACATCTTTATTAATTTTGAAATAGAATTGAAAAAAAAAAATGTATGTTGAGTCTGTGGTGGAGCGGGCCAAAAACCAGCGGTTGATAAAACCCTAAAAACAAATGCAAGAGACGGAAAGGGCGTGAGTAGAGATCGTACCAAACAAAAAAAAGAATTTTTTTTTTCTCAAAATAATTTTGTTCTTATTTTTATTTACAAAATAGAAATAAAACTATTAATGGTAGCCAAAGAAAACAAAAATCCCTGGCCTGCCTCGAAAAAAACAAAAACAAAACCACAAAACCAGAAGTACAATGTCATTTTCCTGCTAAACTTTACATCACTCCATTAATGCACCCGGACCTGAGGAGTACGGATCTGATATTATGTGTGTTTGTGTTTGTAACATAGGAAATAGGAAAAAAACAAAACAAAACAAAAAAAAAAACAAAACAAAGAAGACTCCAAAATCATCATCCAAACAACAGGGGGTGGGTGGGCCCCACCCTATGGGCCTCACGTTACTTACATGGATCTCGGAATTTGTTTCTGACAGCGTGAAGGAAGCAATGATGCAGCTAAAAAAAGAAAACAAAAACAAAAACAAAATAAGATAAAAAAGAAATATAAAGCGTGTGAAAGATTTTTAAAAGTAATATTTCTTATAATAAAATATTTTAAAAAATAATAAAACGTAGTGTGATTTCAGAGATTGTGAGATATGTGAATCGTATCTCTGGGAGAATGATTTTAAACCCGTATAGATTTACTTATTCCTCAGTGATGTTATGGTTCTGTACATTTTTATTATACAGATATTTTATCATTTTTTGTTCAGTGGTGTTATGCTCTGCGCATTTTCATTATACAGACATTTTTTTACTTTATTGCTCAATAGTCTTATGACTCTGCATATTTTCACTATACAGATATTTTACCACTACTATGTGAGTATTTCCTTTATTATAAAATTGTATGATCAGTTCCGGGTGTATGTCTTCAGACCGTGAGTACTTTTATTTATAATATTTTATAAAATTGTATGATTGGTTCCGGGTGTATTTCTTCAGACTGTAAGTATCTTTATTTATAATGTTTTATAAAATTGTGTCATACTGGGCATTCCGCTCATTTTTCTTCTGTTTTCAATGTTTTAAACCCCTCCTCTAGAGTTAGCGGTTTAGGTTTACAACGTAATAAGTGGATGCCAATGGCTTGAAGGCGCGAGATTCGAAGCGGTACGTTTGTTTTGAATTTACAGTTTTAATTCTGAGATGTACTGTATTTCTGTATATAAACTGTATTGGTCGACATTGTCCCAGAGTTGTACTATTTTTCTTGGACTTTATGGACTGTTCTAAATATTATTTATTAAAGAAAGTCTCCGGAGCAAACTATACTGATATTTATGTATTTATTTTTGTGATTTTTATCCAATAATCACGGTCCCATCTTTGGGGTCGTGACAGATAGCTTCAGTTCCTATTTCAATTTCCGCACAAGAACAGCAAAAAATTTGATTCTACAGGATTTTTTCTTGTTCTTAGGGACAATCGTTTTGAGTTATTATGCTTTCGTGTTGGAGCAAATTGTACATCCTTAATGGAAGCTCATTTCTCTATATTATCTAATATATATATTCATATCACGTTCAAGATAGCCTAATGGCAGCCGGGGGCTGAAGCCAAACGAAAGAGAAGAAAAGTGACAGATTTTATTGCTGAAATTCATTTTTAACGTCATCCAAACCCCCAAAAAAAACAAACAAAACAAACAAAAACCAGTTGATTAGTTGATGCAAACATATAGAAGAAAGTACTCTTTTAATATACTAACAATCCTTAACATTACTATTTGTACTTCTTGGGTGTAGATAAATCTGTTTCTTTTTGTTTTCACACACAAAGTTGTTTCATTATTATAGGCATTCTTAGATAGAGAAAAGAATAAATATTAATTCTTTTTTCTGAGCCAATCCACTACAAAAGTAAGGGCCAAGTCTATGTATTTCTTAATACAGTGCAATAAAATTACATGTTATCTTTTTTTCTCAATTTTATTTTTTTATATTGATAACTACAGTTTTGAAAATCAAACGCTTAGAAATCTAGAATTTCAGGTTAAAGACACTACAACTTTATTAATTTTGAAATAGAATTGAAAAAGAAAATGCATGTTGAGTCTGTGGTGGAGCGGGCCAAAAACCGGCGGTGGATAGAACCCTAAAAACAAATGCAAGAGACGGAAAGCTCCTGGGTAGAGATCGTAACAAATGCAAGAGACGAAACCATTTTTAGAAAAGGGGTGATTTAGAAAAGAGTTGAAACCTACGCACAAGGTACATTGCATCTTTTATCTATGTATGTATAATATACAACAGATTTAACAACACATCTTGTACAACTGATAAACTAATTATGGAGCAAAACTAGAACGGGTCAATTCATTCTACACTTATATACACAATGAGAATTACAAATAGTTGTGATAGTTGCAAGCTTGGCTAAACAAAAATTCTATGCTTGTTTCTATTATATACAGCTCTTGGTTTAAAAAGAAAAACAAGGTTATATCAATGCATACACTTGCATTGAGACCCCTCAGCTAGCTAGCTACAGATTCCTCTCAAAATATTCACTCAACAACCCTTCTTTACAATGAGTGCATACAACAACGTACATTGTCATCAGGAGCGTGGGAAATTTTCTTGTAAAATAGTCATCGAGTCCTTCATATAGCGGTCCGACTAGAATCTGAAAGAGCCACCAAATTAAATATTTACATTGCAACACTTAAATGTGTATGAAGATACATCTCATGATTCACATAAATTTGTATTACAATCACCTTAATATCTTTTGGGAGCTGTACATAATGCTTCAATATGTATTGAATCAGATGCAGCAAATCACGAATGCTGTTAAACTTGTAATCCCTTTTTGCAGAGAGGGAAATGTGCCTGATTATCTCTGTATCCACCTTTTTGTTCCATTTTAGAACCACATTTATGATTATTATCCTTTCAGTACCTAAAATTGCGCTTGCAGCAGATTCGAGCTCTTTAGAAAGAATAGAGTCTTCGCTTACTCTATCAATAAAGTCGCTAATGAAAAAAAGTCTTTTCTTTGCAACCCAGAACAGAGGATGGTGCAACACCTCACTGGCTTCTGGCCTGCCAAGAATAACAAGTATAATTTTCATCAAGATTCGAGGATTCAAGCTAGGTGTTGAGAAGTTTATTTATTCTCAAGTAAAACTTAAAATTTGCTTCAATTTTTTCTAATTTACTACCTAGTACAACGACAAGGATTTGTCACAATGTGCATAATTTAAATAAAATGCATAAAATGAGTCGTTGATAGATTAGTAAGCCTTAATTAGTGTTAGACAAAATATAAAATAGAGATATGAATAGATAACTGGAAATAAGAAAATTATATTAATATAAAAAAAAACCAAAGCAAAAATTGCGAATACAATTGAAATTTACCAACAATTCCAACAATATATAATTACGATGATGACAATATACATATAAACTGCATAAAAAATTTTAAATCTTTGAACTAAAAAATACTGAGGCTAGTGTGTCACACATTTGTCAACATTCAGATTTGGCTCCTGACCGTATAACGGTTTACTAGTAGCAACGACGGAGAACTATGCTATCCCCGCCCAAAAGTTATAGTGTATTTCAAATGAGAAGTTGGGGGTGGTCTGTTTTATAGGGCTTAGAATAGATAATACTTTTATATCATTTTCATGTCAGACAAAAGAGCTTTTCTCAACTTCATGGAAGTTTTCTTTTGGTTTTTCAACTTTATGGGAGGACTCTTAAGAGTCAATTCTCATTTACCCGTTCACCCTTTTGAGCATATGAACATATCATTTTGATCTTCTCAAGCAGGAGAAAGAGTTTCTAAAATGGTAACTCAGAAAGGGTTTCCAAGAATTTTTCCAACAATTAGTTCCAAAACTTATCATGTAGAATCTATGCTGAAGGAAACTATTTATAACCTCACTGATGTAGAATTAGAGTTGGAAAGGAGGAGAAAGAAGAGAAAGAAGAGGAATTATTTAGATTGGGAGCTAGAACCAGGAAGAGATTGAGAAAGTAACAAGGAAAATGAACAAGTGGGAGAATAATTCTAACATTATACTTAATAATCAATCATAATCTACTATTGTTTATGCACTTGAAAAGGGGAAGCTAAATATATGATATTAAATGCAAAATCAAGAAATCAAAATAAGGAATAATCGATGAGAATTTATCCTAATCAACGTGATTTGCATCACTCACCTTAACCAATATACTGGTTGTAATAAAAGAGAAATGAGATGAGAAGCTTCTGGGAAATCTTGTACCAAAAACATGTTCTTCACATTCTCTTCCTTAATATTCTTATTGCGTTCATCATGGTCCCCAAATGGATGTATACCACGAGTGATGCAATAAAAGATGAGGCAACCTAAGGAAAACAAATCCATTGCAGCTGTTTGGCATTCAAAAAGAAGCCATTCTCTCGCTTTCCAGCCTGTAGTGCCGCAACCTATAGTCAATTAATTGAAAAACATGCATGAGACTAACATTGAAAGGATTTAGAAGCAGTTAAAATCAGGTTCAGGAAAAATGTAATCAAATATCAATTTGTAGTAGGTACTAGTTACAAAATGCCTGCTTGGGTTGGAAATGGCAAACACGCAGTTTTAGGGTAGAGACGTGATAATTCAAGTTCAAATTAGAGATCCACTGTGTTTAATGTGATTTCTAGACAAGTTATGTTCAACTGTGTTCACATGCTCAACCCAATATTATTTGAAATTGACATGATTAATTAATGACAATGCCGTTCTGACATGTTTACAACTCAATCTAGTATTAGAGTAGATTTTGATGCAAGTATATTGCTTATTACATTAACTATATATCGTGTGCAACCCATGATTTTCAAGCTAGTTCTTTCGTCATTGATAAGCCCCTACTCAGGCAAGTGTATGTTAGGAGGAATAAACGGGTTTAGGCAAGGGGTTTGGGTTGGGAAAGGTTGTCTTTAGTTTGCTGTGGATGTGTTAGTATTAGTTAGCTTATTGAGGAAGTTTGTTTGTTAGAGGGAAAGTGTATAAAAGGGGGGACAGGAGGGAAAGAGAGGGCATCGGGAATAATCAGTTAGTTGAACAAATCTTGGAAACATTCCAAGTAAGGGGAGGTAGCAGACCCTCGAAGATCTGTGTATCGGTGTACAAAATTTATCGTTAATAAAATTCTTCCATTGATTATTTCTTTCATTCTTTCGATTCTTTCAATTCGTTCTTTTCTAGTTCTTGTTCCATACAGCACAACCCTTATCAATTTGGTATCAGAGCTCTGTTTTGGGCGATAATGGCAGCCATAAAAACGGAGGAGAAATTTGAGGCGATGGAGAGGGAGATTCGATGGAAAAGGAATTTGGTGGAAAAGGAATTTGGCGAGGTAAGGGGTGAAATGAGCCAAAGCAGAGCGAAAATTAACCAAAATATGGCCGAAATGAGCCAAAATATGTCAGACCTGCGCTGACTGATGGAGGAGCAGATGCGACTACTATTTGCGACGGCGACGACGAATCTGCTTGTGGAAGGATCTCGTTCAGGAATCGCTAGTGTTCGGGAAGACGAGATCGGAGTGGTCCAAGGACTAGCTCGTGAAGTCATGGGACTGGTGGAGGAGGACGGTCGCAATTTGGGAGAAATGGCCGATCCTAGGGTTCTCGGGGAAAAAGAAAGGGGAAAATGTCAGGAAGTGGACGTCAGAGAAAACCAGGTCGGAGAAGAGATCGTGTGAGCTAGAGCTCGATTCACGAAGGAAATTGTTCCGATCTCAGTCGTAATGGTTGGAATGGCCGACCCAGGGGTGGCGAGACCGGCGACGGTGAATGAAACCTCCGCGATGGACGGAGCAGTGATTTTCTAGCGGTAGGGTCTTCCGAAGACATTCGGGACTGTCGCAGTGGTTGAAATGGAGAAGGGGAAAGAGGAGTTCGTACAGTAAATGGAGGTCCCAAGCAGAGAGGGGATGGTTGCTTTGAGGGGGGACGTTTTGGTGGACATACGGGCAGAGAAGGAAGACGGCATTGGGAGGATAACGAGGCTGAGGACTAAATGGATTTCTTGGGAAAATATGGGGAGTCATGGGGAGGTGAGGACTTCTCACCAGTAAGGCATAAACAATTGGACTACCCATTGTTCAATGGCATTGATCCGGATGGCTGGTTGTTTAGAATGAACCAATTTTTCTCAATTAACAGGTTCTCGGAGAGGGAGAAATTAATGACGGCTGGAATTGCATTAGAGGGAGATGCATTATCATGGTTTCAGTGGCAGAATCAGCGGCGGCCTTTCATCACTTGGACTAATTTCAAGGTGGCTCTCCTGTAACGTTTTCGTTATTCACAGAGGGAAACTTGTGTGAACGGTTTCTGGCACTTAGGCAAACAGGTACGGTGGCTGAATATCACCGGAATTTTGAGGCATCGGCTGCCCCTTTACAAGAAGTACCGGAGGAAATCCTTGATGGCATTTTTGTGAATGGATTGAGGGATGATATTCGAGCTGAACTGCGCCTACTCAAGCCAGAGGCGTTCTCCGAAATCATGGACATTGCGCAGCGAATTGAAGAGAAAAATCTGTTGTTACGAAGGGATATTAGGGGAACTCGGGTTTGGCATCCCCAAGTAGCGGGATTCACATCCAATCCACCAATGGGAACCACAATGAATTAGCCTCAAGGTAGCCCTAGTGTCGAGAGGCAGAAGAAGGATTTTCCATTCCGGAAATTATCTAACTCGGAGTGGCAAGAGAAGCGGAATATGGGACTATGTTTTCGTTGTGATGAAAAGTTTACTATTGGGCATCACTATAAGAAGAGGGAGTTGCGGATTATGTTAGTTAGCGATGAGGACGAAATTGAAAATGAGGAAATTGAGTTGGACGAGGCAAAGGAGGAGTCTGAGGAGTTGCTACGAACGGAGGTGATTGAGTTGTCCTTGAACTCCGTAGTGGGGTTGACAACACCAAAAACCATGAAGATAAAGGAAGAGATTGGTCATCATGAGGTAATTGTTTTAATCGATTCCGGGGCTACACACAACTTTATTTCTCGTACTCTAGTTTCAGAATTAAAATTGCCCATAACTCCTACAACTAGTTTTGGTGTCCAAACGGGTATGGGGGAGTCAGTATAGGGGCAGGGATTGTGTAAAGAAGTGGTGTTGACCATGCAAGGCTTGACCATAATTGAGAATTTCTTGCCACTGGAATTGGGAGGAATAGATGTGATTCTAGGAATGCAATGGTTGGAGACTTTAGGGAGTATGAATGTCAATTAGAAGACTCAAGCCATGAGATTCAAAGTGCACGGGGAGAATGTGATGTTGAAGGGGGATGCTAGTCTTACAAGGTCATTGATTTCCCTTAAGGCCATGATGCGCACCATTCGTCATGAGGGGCATGGCATTTACTTGGAAATGAGTCAATTGGGGGTGGAGCAAGGTCATGGTATGGGAGAGGGGAGCAATGAGCAACTACAAGAATTGTTGCAGAAACATGCAGCAGTTCTCAACATGCCAGCCGGTTTACCTCCTCATAGAGTGAAGGACCACCGCATAATTCTTGGGGATGGCACCGGTCCGATTAGTGTCCGACCGTACCGATACCCCCATTTTCAAAAGACTGAAGTAGAGAAGTTAGTGAGGGAAATGTTGGCGGTTGGAATTATACAGCCGAGTATGACCCTTTTCTCTAGCCCGGTTTTGCTCATCAAGAAGAAGGATGGTAGTTGGAGATTTTACATCGATTATAGGGTGCTAAACAAAGCCACAGTTCAGGATAAATTCCCAATTCTGGAGATAGAAGAGTTGTTAGATGAGTTGTGCAGAGCCACCATTTTCACCAAATTAGATTTGAAATCAGGATATCACCAAATTCGCATGTGTGACGAGGACGTCCCTAAGATTACTTTTCATACTCTTGAGGGACACTATGAGTTCCTCGTTATGCCTTTCGGATTGACAAATGCACCGATTACCTTTCAGTCTTTGATGAATGAAGTACTAAAGTCGTTCTTACGTCGCTTTGTGTTGGTCTTCTTTGATGATACCTGATTTACAGCCGTTCTTGGGAGGACCATTTGGAGCACTTGGACAGGGTCTTTTCTGTCTTGCAAGACAACCAATTGTACGTCAATAAAAAAAAAATGTCTCTTTGCACATGAGCAATTGGAATATTTGGGTCATGTTGTCTCTTAGAATGGAGTTTCTGTGGATTCCAGCAAGATACAGGCGATGTTTGATTGGCCTTCTCCGCGGTCCATCAAGGAGTTACGGGGATTCTTGGGCCTCACAGGTTATTGCCGCCGTTTCGTGGACGGGTATGGACGTATTGCGTGGCCATTGACGCAATAAGAAGGACACCTTTCACTGGAATTCTGAGGCTGAGGATGCTTTTCAGCACTTAGAAAGGGCTATGACTGAGATTCCAGTGTTGGCCTTGCCAGATTTTTCTCAACCTTTTGTGGTGGAATCAGACACTTCGGGGTTTGGGGTAGGAGCTGTTTTGATGCAACTGCAGCGGCCCACTGCTTACTTTAGCCAAGTCCTTTCGGCGCGCGCTCGCGCTAAATCAGTTTATGAGCGGGAACTAATGGCCATTGTGTTAGCCATTCAGAAATGGCGACCTTATTTGTTAGGGAGACGCTTTGTGGTGCGCACCGATCAAAAAAGTTTAAAATTCTTATTGGAGCAGCGCTTGGTAAGTGTGGAGCATCAGAGATGGTTGTGTAAATTGCTTGGCTATGATTTTGAGATTCAGTACAAACCGGGTCCAAAAAATAGGGTGGCTGACGCCTTTTCGAGACAACAAGTGGGGCTTGCTTTGATGCTCATGACTACTCTAATGGTGCTCGATACTGAGGAGTTGCAGTGGCAGGTTAAGGCAGATCTGGGAGTCAACAAAACCGTGGAGGAGTTTTGGCTGGCACTCATTCTTTGACAGGGTTTTCTCTTTAAAGGGGGCATTTACTATACAAGGGCAGGTTGGTCATTCCTCCAAAATCTCCTCTTATTCCAACCTTGTTATGTGAGTTTCATAGTAGTAAGATAGGCGGGCATTCAGGGGTCTTTAAGACTTACAAGCGGTTGGCAATGGAGTTCTACTGGAAGGGTATGCACAAGGATGTCGAGTCTTTTGTGGCTGCTTGTACCGTTTGTCAGCAACATAAGTCGTCGACTTTATCACCGGCGGGGTTGTTGCAGCCTTTGCCTGTACCCAATCGGGTTTGGGATGATATTTCCATGGACTTTATTGAGGGATTACCAAAATCTACAGGGTATAATTCCATTTTGGTTGTCATTGACCACCTCAGTAAGTATGGTCACTTCATTGGCCTCAAACCCCCGTTTTCGGCCAACACTGTGGCTACTTCTTTTGTCCATGACATTGTTCACCTACATGGGTTTCTGCGGAGTATCATCTCCAATCGAGACAAGGTTTTTATGAGCCATTTTTGGAAGGAACTTTTCCGGTTGCAGGGCACTACTTTGTGCCGGAGTATGGCGTACCACCTACAGACGGATGGACAAACGGAGGTCGTCAATCGCTATTTGGAGGCCTACTTGCATTGTTTTGTCTTTGGCTAACCTAGGTAGTGGTTCACACATCTTTCGTGGGCAGAGTATTGGTACAATACGAGCTTTCATGTTTCAGCTGCCATGACGCCTTTCAAAGCTCTCTGTGGTCGGGATCGTCCGCAGTTGGTGCCTTATGAGGTCGGTTCTATGGCTACATCGGAGTTGGAGCGGCAACTATGCGACCGAGATGCACTTTTGGCAGAATTGAAGGACCACTTGGGTCGCGCTCAACAGTCAATGCCAAACCATGCCAACAAGAAGCGTCGTTCCGTGATATTTGAAGTGGGAGACATGGTTTATTTGAAGCTCCAGCCGTATCATCATGGAGCGTTGGCGCGAGTGGTGAATGAAAAGCTTGCTCCTCGCTATTATGGGCCATTTCAGATCCTTGCTCGAGTTGGTCTAGTGGCGTACCGACTGCACCTTCCTTCTCATGCTCGGATTCATCCGGTCTTTCATGTCTCCCGCTTGAAGAAGGCGCTGGGTCCTGTGGATATTCCTCAATCTTTAACACCAATCTTATCAGAAGATTTGACGTTGCAGGTGGAACCAGCTCAGGTCATGGATACACGTTTTTCCCCTGCCACTGGTCTTTGGAGGTTTTGATTAAATGGCGCCACCTTCCTGAGTTTGAATCTTCTTGGAAGCTATTTGAGGTGATTCAGCGCCAGTTTCCTGCTTTCCACCTTGAGGACAAAGTGACCTTTTTTCGGCGGGGGGGTGGGGTGGGGTGTAATTGATAAGCCCCTACTCAGGCAAGTGTATGTTAGGAGGAACAAACAGGTTTAGGCAGGGGGGTTTGGGTTGGGAAAGGTTGTCTTTAGTTTGCTGTGGAAGTGTTAGTATTAGTTAGCTTACTGAGGCATCGGGAATAATCCGTTAGTTGAACAAATCTTGGAAACGTTCCAAGTAAGGGGAGGTAGCAGACCTTTGAAGATCTGCGTATCGGTGTACATAATTTGTCGTTAATAAAATTCTTCCAATGATTCTTTCTTTCATTCTTTCGATTCTTTCAATTCGTTTTTTCTAGTTCTTGTTCCATACGGCACAGCCCTTATCAGTAACGTTACTCGGGAATTGGTAAGAATAGTAAGCCTGAATGAGAAATTTAGTTTGAGCAATCGGTTTGACGAATGTATGGGAAATGAGAGTACTTACGTGAAAAATGGTTACTCAACGCAGACTCATTATCACGAAGGCGTCTGCTGATGTCCATATCAGAAAGCTTTGCATGAAAAGATGAGCTTTGCTTTTGTATCAATACGTTTTCGGGCTTTACGTCTCGGTGAACTATGCCCAACTTATGCAGGTGCTCAATTGCAGAAACTATGTTCCTGTTAGATTAGATATAGAATGATGTGATCAACTGGCAATTTAATCCCAAAGACAAGGGTTCTAAAAGATGATTGATTAAAAAAGTCCAATAATTGAGAAGGCATGATTGAGCTAAGATATGCATACCACAATTTAAGCTTTTCTAGTTATGTTTAAAGGAAATTTAACTAACCATATCAATTTTAGTAATAATGGTGTAGCGCGTTTATTATCATCCCAAAGCTCAGCATCTTCCAAAATATTCTTCGGTAGCTCTGAATGTTCTTCACTTGAAGTTATAGAAATTGTATTGCAATGATCATCTTTTGATACATACTCGTATTGATTTAAAGAAGCCGCAGAAGGCATTTCGATAAGGTCACTCAAATTGCAATCACATAGCTCCAGAACAAGATAAATAAAGTCTCTGTCTTGCTCCACCCCATAATATTTGACAACATTTTGGTGATGAGCAGATGCTTCAAAATTCTTGATTTCTTGATCAGCCATTTCATGATGACTCTTGAGAATCCGTTTCACAGCAATTGGTGTACCTTCATAAGATCCCTCATAGACAACGGTCCCCATGCTGCTTTTACCAATTTCTTTTGTTAAAAAAATCACTAATTTTTCGCCTATCCGCAGTTGGTTCTCATTAGATGAAACTTCTGAACTAGAAGCAGTACTTTCTTCTCTATGCTGATTTACATAACAAATTTCTTGCATATAAATAGATAAATTGAAATATAGATCAATTAAAACAAATGTTAGAAAAAAAGAGTCAGAACTGTCAATGTCATTAGTACAAAATAAGAAGAATTAGTTTACTTATTGAATATCATTAGTACAAAATAAGAAGAATTAGTTCAAACTTGCTATCTTTAGAACCTTCTCAGTCACCTTCGGGCTTCCTTTAAACCCAAACTATCACCACCACCACTAACTCAAAAAAGAAGTTTTTTTTTTTTTCTCAAAATAATTTTGTTCTCATTAATATTTACAAAATAGAAATAAAACTATTAATGGTAGCGAAAAAAAAAAAAAAATCCCTGGCCTGCCTGGAAAAAAACAAAAACAAAACCACATAACCAGAAGTACAATGTCATTTTCCCGCCAAACTTTAGATCACTCCATTAATGCACCCCGACCTGAGGAGTACGGATCTGACATTATGTGTGTTTGTGTTTGTAACATAGGAAATAGGAAAAAAACAAAACAAAAAACAAAAATAAAACAAGAAGACTCCAAAATCATCATCCAAACAACAGCCAACAGGGGGTGGGTGGGCCCCACCCAAATGGGCCTCACATCACTTACATGGATCTCGGAATTTGTTTCTGAAAGCGTGAAGGAACATTGGCAATGATGCAGCTAAAAAAAAGAAAACAAAATAAGAAAAAAAATAAATATAAAAAAGAAAGAGTACCGTTGGCAGGAGTGCACTGAGTCGGTCCGACATTGGTTCGCCCATCGAAATTTACACACCTAGATAGGTTTTATTGTGCAAATTTAGCTGAAAAAATTCAAAAATTAGCCGTACTGACATTATGTGCGTTTGTGTTTGTAACATAGGAAATAGGAAAAAAACAAAACAAAAAAGAAAAAGTAGAAACGGGATTTTTTGTATGTGCCTCGGGCGGCTGGTCGTGATGACGGAACTACAGGGCGGAGCCGGTGAGGAGGACGGCGAGCCGTGGCCTGGTGTTTTGTTCAAAAGTGCAGCGGCTAGAGGAGGAAAAGATTGAGGGAGAGGAAAGAAACTGTGAAAAACCCTATTGTCTTTTTAAGTCTCTTTTTTTTTACGACTTTTTAATAGATACCAGTACGGTCAGTTTTTAACTATTAGATTTTGTTAAAATTTGATCATATTTAAAATGTATACAAAAAAATAATATTTGATACGTATCTAATGGTTCAAAATAGAGCCTTTTGGTAGCTTACTTTTTCAGTGCCACCAAAGAATTAATTATCTGTTTCAGTGCGTCATTAGGGCTATGCAGAAAACCATTCAACCTGACAAACCGATGTAAGTTTCCGTAACCTAACCAAAAAGACAACCCACCACTTTGCTTCTTTTTTTTCTTTAGTTTTCGCTTATCAAGGCCCAGGCCTGAGTTAATGGGTTGGCCGATTCCCAACCCGTTAAACCTAACCTGACCCAAACTAAAAACAAGTAGTATGTATAAAGGGTTAATTCTATAAATGGTCCTTAAAGTTTATATTAAATCTCATTTTGGTTCTTAACTTGTCCCACAATTAGTCTTTGAGATTTTACTTCAATTTAATTTCTGTCCTTTTTTTATCTAGGTGTTAAAGATTTGATTGAATTTATATAAATTAGGGACCAAAATTAAAAGCGTCTAAAGTTTAGAGACTAAAATAATACAAAAAATAAAAGTTAATTTCTAAAATAGCCTCTCATTTTCCACTCTTCTGAAAACCCTCCATCTCTGACCTCTCCCTTTCTTCTAAAAATCCTAGCCTCTCAATCTTAGTTCCCACTCCGCCCAGTTCCTTCTCCCTCTCAAGTCTCCACTGCCGCCGGCTTCTGAATCTCATTTCTTCAGTGCTGGCCCTCTCCATCTCCCACAGTCGTACCTCTCCACTGCTGTGCCTCGAAAGCCACATTGCTTCAAAAGGTCAAACCTCTCTTCACATCTTCTCCTTCTTTATTATTCCAATTGTTTCTTTTGTTTTTTTTTTTTTTGCTTTTTTTTTTTTTGTTTTTTGTAATGTTTCTTTGGAAACTTTTGAAGCTTTATCACGTCCTTCTTGAACATGCTTGAAGTTTGGTATTCATCTAGGTTATCAGGTAAGATTCAATTACAATATTCGGTTTTTTTGTTTTCAATTAGTTCTATACATCCCTATCCTATTTTTGATTACTGTATTGCTGTGTTGCTGACTGCATGAGGATTAGAATGTTTTGACATTTTTATTATTGTGTTGTGCGTTGGAACATTTTGTTTTCGTTTTTGTTTTTTTTGTTTTTTTTATTGTGCTGTTGTGCTGTGCATTGGAACATTTTGATTATTGTGTATTTCTGTTACTCTTTGTTTTGTTTGTGTTATCGACTTATTGAAATCTGAATGTCCAAAAGATAGTGTTTTTTGTTGGAAAATGAAATCTGTATGTCCTAAAAATATAAAAAAGAAGTATATAGCTTTTTTTTTTTTTTTTGAAAATGAATACAAATATTGCAACTTGTTCAAAATATAAAGTGTTTTTTTATTCTGAAAATGAAAACTGTAATTAACCATTACTAACTATTTTCTGATTCAGTGTTGTCGCTTAGTATTTATACTAACTTGTGTTTCTTTCTTTCATCAGGTATATAATACAGAGGGTTGGTTTGCTGTTGCTGTTTTCGTTGAGCTATTTTGATTTGATTATATTATGATGTTGCTTTACTAAGCTGTTTTGGGTATTCTATTTTGTGTTTTGATGTTGGGACTATTATGCTATGTTGGACCTTTATGTTTTCTGTTTGATGTTAATCGCTCAGACTTATTTTTGTCTGATGTTAGGCTGTTCAGAATAATTTTTGATTGATGTTTGGATTGCTGAGAATGAGTTATGTTTGATGTTGCTGTAATCTTATTAAGCAGGACTGTGTTCCTGTAATGTTGTTGATGTTCACTACTAGTCTACTACACTGTATTGAACATAATTTCTACTGTATTTCTTATTTTGTATGATATATTTAAGACTTCAAGTTACTATTATGTTTGATACTGGACCTTATTTCAGGTTTTTTTTTTCCTTCTTTTGCTGTTAAATGTACTTTGGATTGTCCAGGTTAGCAAATTGGTAATGCTTAATATCATGAGCTACGTAGCAGATATGACTTGAGGGTGAGTTCATTTGCACAACTCAAATCATGACTTGAGTTGTGCATGCGAGAGAAAAATATTGTAGTGAAAAAGTTGAATTTGAATTTATATGAGAGAAAACATTATAGGAATATGACTTGAGTCATGACTTGAGAGATAGAGAGATAAAGTTGAAACAGCGCCCTCCGATGACTTCTCGGAGAGCCCTCTTCCTCGCGATATATGCCATTCTCAGTTGTTCGGGCTCCTCCGGACTGCACTCTTCAGTCTCTGTTAGGATCTGTTAACTTGAGAACTTGTTTGGTTAGTGAGCTGATAGAGTTAGTAGGAATTAGTATAAATAAAGGGCTTAGTAGCTCACTAGAGGGATGTTGTGATTTTGAGAGTTCTGAGATACTGAGATTAGGGAGAGCTGGTGGTCTCTCGAATACCACAAAATTAGGAGTCCCCGGAGTACTCAAATTCTCCGTTTTATCCTTTATATTTCAGTGTAATTTGGTGTTCTTAGCTGATTGGATTAATAAAATTTCCTCTGATTATTCTCATTTTCTTGTTGTTTTTGGTGTGTGTGTGGTATTAGTGTTTGGTTGATTTTCTGAGCTAGGTTCCTAACAGTCTTGAGGCCGGCGTTGTGGCTCCTGTCATGCCGGAGTAGAGAAGCTTCGCGATGACTCAGCCGAGCCGGAACATCTTCTAGTACAAGACTGAGACTCGCCGCTCAATGCACTCGCTTTTGCCATTCGGATTCGATGACGCCGTCCCGGGAGTTAAATTTATCCATCTAGTTTGTGAGCTTTTTCCGATTTCAATGACCAAAATCCTAGTTATCTTATGGTTTTGCGTATTTGCATATATGAGTCATAAGTATTTTTTTAATTATATATGCAGTCATTTGTTTAACTCAAAAACATCTTGAAACAAATAAAAATATTAGAAGTTTTAGCACTCTATCTTTTATCAAAAGTATAAGCAATTAGACCATAAATACATGGATAAAATATCATGAGTTTTCTGATTGTTTTAAGGTCCTCAATAATTGTTCAGTTCTATTCGAAGTTTGACTTCGATTGTGTTTGGACTGTAATCTAGTTTGTTTATGGCTTTTGTAAACTTTATGAACATATTTTTGTTTGTGTGTGTGTGTGTGTATTTCATAGTTATAATGTACAAGTGCGTATGTATATATATGTTTAGGAGTGGATTGGTTTGTATGACTTATGGTTACTTGTTTATAGCCATGAATTTAGAAAGCTGGATGAAGAAGGATATAATTTTTGGTTGTCAGGATTGAAGTGAAAACTTCAGAGTAAAATTACCAGTTTTATTTTTTGGGACTAAAATTGGTAGATTTATTAGCCCTATGTGCTTAAGGAGGGATAAATTCGTATATGGTAGACTAGAGTGGCTTTAAGAGCGGTATTATATGTGATCTTTTGTGCCACTTTCATTCTAATGTTTGTCATGTTGTTTCGCTGACCCACATACTGTCCTATAAATGCAAATTTAAGGTTGTTAACACCGCGTTGTCTAATATTTGCAGTGGAACCGTAAGAGAAGTCTGTTGAGATAATGAGAAAGTTTTCAGAGCAATATGCTTGTAGGACCAGACCGTATTTCTTTGTTGACAAGGGAGTCAGTTATGTTGTTATCGTCTGACAGACTATAGATTACAATCTAAATATGGATCATAGTCATTATAATCTGTCAGACTATGGATCATAGTATCACAGACTATAGCTGGCTCCGGTGTAATTTGTCAAACTATAAGTTATAATCTGATAGACTACGATCGGCAAGCCGCCGGAGATCCTGCTGGATGGCTGCTGAAGTTCCGCCGTCGGCCACTGGAGACACGCCGAATGACCACAGGAGAGCCGTCGTCGGCCCGCGATCAGAGAACCAACATCTTGGAAATACCTTTGAGGGTATTTTAGTAATCTACATATTGGGCTTTTAATTGGATTTAATCAAAAGGGGTAGAAATAAAATGGCTAATATTTGGGGGATTTTGAGGGGTAATTGTAAAAATCTCCTCTGTGGCGTTTGGTTTTTGTTTTTTCCCCCACCTAAAAGCATGAATCCTTCCTCATTTGGCACCAAAAGAGGGATAGAAAATACTCCTGCGGAAAAAAAGAGAGGAGAAATAATCCAAAGTTCATTGCTAAACGAGCAACAGAAACAACAATAATAGTAGCAGTAGTAGTAGCAGCAACAGTGATAACAATATAGTAGGAGCAGTAGGAGTAGTAGCAGAAGAGGAATCATTGTTTGGTTAAATAAATAACCAAATGATTCCTTAGTTTTTGTATGTTATAAAATAAAGATTTTTTTTAATGGTTGAATGATGGAACTTTGAGATAAAATAATCAGAAAAGTAAAATGTAACTTGATCTTAAGATCAAGTCGATTATGGATAATTTATGGGGATATTATGTAAGATGAGATATTATGGACAGAATTAATGAAACTTTATAATATGGTATATAATCGTACTAATGAAGTTTCATAGTACAGTGTATAACTGAGAGTCAGCTTCCAACTTTTAGTAAATAAATGGTAAATCAATTGAGGATTAATTTGACTACACTTATACAATGAGAAACACAAATATATACCGTTGGTCCCTCATGCTAGTACAGAACATCAACTTGTAAAGAAGAAATCAACAGAAGTATCTTTTTGCAACTGAAATTTTTAATATTTCAAGAGAAGAAAAAAAAGTATTAAAAATATTTTTTAATATTTTAAAAAATTATAGAGTTTTCCAAGTATAGTATAATACTCGTTTCAATATTCAGGTCCTGAGTCAAAAGAAAAACAAAACAAACAGGCCATATCCGTACTTGCTTCAGAATCTAGTATCCATTTCACCGCTATAAATTCCCATGAAATATTTCCTGCAATACTTCTCTTCTCCATAGTACGTGCATACAACTTTGTATACTTCCATCAAGAGCATTGGGAATCGACTTGTAAAATAGTCTTCAAATCCATCATATAGTGATCCGATAAGTATCTGAATTAGTCACCACCAAACTAAGTAAATATCAAACTTGAAACACTTAAAACATGCGTAAAGATGTATCACATGATTCATATATTTGGTATTACAATCACCTGAATATCTTGATCAAGTTGTCCATAATGAGTCAACATGTTTCGAATCAATCGCAGCAAGTCTCGAACACTGCTAAACTTATAATTCCTTTCTAAGTACGAGCTCATGTGCCTAATTATCTTGTCATCCACCATGTTATCCCATGTTAGAACCACTTTCCCCTTCAATTTTGTACCTAAAGCTGTGTGTGCTGTACGTTCGAGCGCTTTAAGAAGGTAAGAGTTTTCACCTACTCTATCACTAGTGTCATGCAGGAAAGAAAGCCTCTTCTCTGCATCCCAGAAGAGTGGATGGTTCAAAACCTCAATTGCTTTTGGCCTGGTAAGAATAAAAAGTGTAATTTTCATCAAGAAATGTTGATTCAAGCTAGGTGCTGAGTAATTTTCATCAAGAAATGTCGATATTCTCCAATCCACTTAGTACAACGACAAGGACTTGTCACAACACAACATAATTTAAGTTTGTTGAACAAGAATAAATAAGCTGCTAACAGATTAATGTTTACTCATTAGTCGTACCGAAAGCTATCATGTACAATATATATAATTTGTACCTTTACTTTTTTGTAATAAAAATAGTGCAACATATGTGTAGTATAAATTATGTAGAATCCATGTTGAAGGAGGCTATATAATCTCACCTCTTTTTATGATCAGGTTCTAATAAATGAGAAATAAGATGGAAAGCTTCCGGGAAATCCTGTATCAAAAACAAGTCTTGCTTTCTGTTTCTCTTAATATTCCTGTCTCGTTCATCATGGTCCCCAAATGGATGCCTACCACCAGTGATGCAAAAAAAGAGGACGCAACCTAAGCTAAACAAATCCATTGCACTCGTTTGTCTCCCATAAAGTAGTTGTTCAGGCGCTTTCCAGCCTGTAGCGTTGCAACCTATTCTTGATTTCAAAAAACGTGCATCAGACTAACATTAAAGGGAGTAAGAAGCGGCTAAAATTAGGCAAAGCAAAATTGTTTATGGGAGTATAATGTGAACAAATGTTTATAATGAGACTAACATGCTTAGGGCTGAACTGGTATTACAGTAGAGGGGAACTACCCAGACATCCTTAATTCTTAAATTATAGAGACACCCCTTTAACCAAAACATTTTACGTTAACACCCCCTTACCCTAATTTTGTTAATCTTTTATGTAAACTGATCAAGTTATCCAAACATTCTAATTGTCTGTTGATATGTGTAGGTTGTTTAAAATAGGGTAATGAGAGTACTTGCCAAAAAAAAAAAAAAAAAAAAAAAAAAAAAAAAAAAAAATAACCGGAGAAAGGCATGAAAAATACAAAAAAAAAAAAAAAAAAAAAAAAAAAAAAAAAAAAAAAAAGGTTACCTGAGGAAGTCATGTTCTCAAGAAGGCATTTGTTGATGCCCATATCAGAAAGCTTTGCACATAAAGTAGATTTTTGCTTAGTTATTAAAATGTTTTGGGGCTTTAAGTCTCCGTGAATTACACCCAAGTCATGCAGATGAACAAGTCCAGATACTATGTCCCTGTGAGATTATAAAATGAAAATAAAAGATCACCATTACATAGAAATTAGCACGATAATTTCTAAAAGACAAATAACACAAAGACAAATAATTTCTAAAAGACGATTCATTAAAAGTCTAATTATCCTCGCTCTGTATAACACGTTTTAAAACTCCTCTGGTGATATATAATTTAAAAGGAACTTTTCACTAACCTCATCAATTTCAATAATAAAGATGATGGACGGCCATTATTTTCTTTGCAAAGTTTAACGTCTCCCAAAATATTCCTTAATCGCTCCAAGCGGTCTTCCTTATACAGAGTCACAGTGCTCGTACTACAATAAATGTCGTTTGATACAAGCTCAAATTGAGAGGAACCCGAAGAATGTATTTGGATGAGGTCATCCAAATTACAATCACAGCGCTCCTGAGCAAGATAAATAAAATCCTTATCACGTTCCACCCCATGATATCTTACAATATTCTGGTCTTGATTAGATGCTATGAGTTTCTCGATTTCTTTGTCAATCAGTTTAAAATGACTTTGGGGAAGGCGTTTCACAATGACTACTTTATCTTCATAAGAACCCCAGTGGAGAACTGTCCCATAGCTGCCTTGGCCAATTTTCGCCGACAGTGAAACCACTAATTTTTTGCCTATCCGCAATTGTTTTTCATCGAATGAAAATTTTGAGCTAGAAGTAGTGCATTCTTCCTCCTGCTGATTAAACATAAAAATATAAGTATAAATTGATCCTTGGGCCCAAATGATTGATTTAAGAAGTAACAAAGAAGCCGAAAAGAAGGGAGAAAAAGGTGCAAAAGCCATTTTTGGCCCAAAGCATTGTGCTGGCGCGCAGCAACATGCGCAAAGGTGCACAAGGCACGCAGGGAAGGCGCGCATTGCGCGGGTAGCTGGGCGCACATAGAATGGCCTGATCTGGAGGACGTCGGTTCTAGGTGATTTTTAAGGGTTTTTTTGGGAGCTTTTTTTGTACTCTATAAATACCTAGTGACTGGGGATTCGGTATTACGAATTTTCAAAGGAAAATTGAGAGTGTGAGGCTAGGAAACATCTTTTGCGTGTGAGAGAAACACAAAGTGAGATTGAGTGATTTTCTCTGTAACGAATTTCTTCAACTAATTAGTGAAATTTGCAATGGCATACACAGGATGTAGCTAAATTGGTAAACCTGTATAAAATCCTTGGTGTAATTTTGTGCTTTTATTTTCATTCGTTATTTTTTGTTCTCTATTATTTTCTTAGGTTTTAGGCAAATTTTCCCAACATACAAGTTGGCTGGTTGCAGCCCGTTTGAAGAGTTTGTTCATGTACAACTTTTCAAGTGTTTTGTGAATTAGTTGAAAACTTTTAGTAAGAATTTTGCTTACAAAATCTTTTGTAACCTCTAGATGAGGTAAAAGACTCTTTTCAAATGTACTATTGTATATACTTGAACCTTACCCTAGTTTTGGAAATCGACAAAAGATTTATGGACTAGAATGCAAGGGTAATTGGCATGGATGGTCCTTAACTTCTTTAGAAAGTGACAGTTTAGTCTCTATTTGTTTAATTTTTGAAAAATAGTAACCAACGTCATTAAATTAGTGCAATTAATTTTGATCATACCGTAGATTTCAGCTAAAAGAAGCTAGTTTTGGAAATCTACGGTATTGTAGCCATTTCCTTTTCTTTTTGCTGTCCTTTCCTTTCAATTTTATGAAAAGAAAAAGAAAAGGACAACAAAAATTAACAACAAAAAGAAACAGTTCATTTTAACCCATATCCTCTACCAATCTTCGGTAGCGCTGACAAAGACCATTCTTCTAGCTTCTTCTTCTCTTTTTTTTTTTTTTCAAATACAGAAATGAAAACAGAAAAAATAATACAAAAACAACAAGGAATTCAGAAAAAAAAAATCAGTGATGACCGAAAGTTAAGGGTCGTCACAAATGATGTTCGAATTTTATAAAAATTAGTGAACGAAGATTTATTCCGCAAAGAGTATTAGAATCAATTTTACTACTGTTGAAAAAAAAAGTTAGCCTGAACGTAGAAATTAGAAAGTAGTAGAAGATGAGTAGTGCTAAGTATAAACGTAGAAATGATGACCGAAAGTTAAGGGTTGTCACAAATGGTATATGAGTGATACGTTAAATACATGACTATGATTAAGGAGAACAAGTTCAAGGTTTTAAAAGAAAAGTTGAAAATGTTTTTAGGATAGTAATTTTTGATATTCGAGTTTTGTAAAAATCACTTTATGAAGTTTTATTCCACCAACGATTATTAGTATCAATTTTACTATTGAAAAGAAAAAATTTAGCCAGACTTTTTAAGAGGTTATAATTAAAATGTACTAAAAGATGGGAAATGAGCTAAGTATGAACATAGAAATGATGACCGAAAGTTAAGGGTCATCACAAATGGTATATGAGTTATAGGTTAAATACATGACTACGATTAAGGAGAACAAGTTCAAGGTTTTAAAAGAAAAGTTGAAAATGTTTTTAGGATAGTAACTTTTTATATTCGTGTTTTGTAAAAATCACTTTACGAAGTTTTATTCCGCCAACGATTATTAGTATCAATTTTACTATTGAAAAGAAAAAATTTAGCATTTTTAATAGGTTATAATTAAAATGTACTAAAAGATAGGAAATGAGCTAAGTATGAATGTAGAAATGATGACTGAAAGTTAAGAGTTGTCACATCCCTCCCCCCCCAGCATCGAACAAATCTGAAACCAGATTTGCCCCTATGGAATTCATTTTTAAGCTAAATATAATATTTATTTCATCTCTATGGAATTCATCAGGGTAAAATAGCCAGCTTATGAATTTCTCAAAAATTGAAGAACATTAACTCATACCGGATTATAGCATTCTCCCTCCATGGTTTCGATCGCCATTGTCGAAGAAAAAGATATCAAAGATGGGTTGGGGGAAAAAAGGAAGAGGGATCGGGCAAGGTAACTGCAGCTACTGTCGGCAGTGCTTGTAGAAAGGGACGGTCGGCGGTGCTTTTTCTCGGTTTGCTCACATTGGGAAGAAGATAACCTGATAAAACCGTTTAAAATTTGACGGATTTGAACAAAAAGGACGTAATTGCGCCAATTTAATGACGTTGAGGATTATTTTGCAAAAATTAAAGGAATAGGGACCAAACTGTCACCTACTAAAGAGGTTATCTACTTCGTTTAAGCTTATTTCTTTAAAGTTTAGTAATACCTACTGTTTTGACTAAGGCATAGCCTGTTGGAAGAAGTTCTTAGTTAAGGTGAAAAAAAAAAAAAAAAAAAGATATGTTTATGCATGAATGAGAACTACTTACGAAATTATGGAGGTCTCTTAGAATATTTTTCCAAATCTCAATCATCCGTGGAGTGGGATTTTCTTTCTGTAAAGTTGAGAACAGTAGGTATCAAACATCAATGGCTAATTAAAGAGAGAGAATAGACATATAAAAATAGCGTGAAGTAATATGGACAAACATGGGAAATTATAGAAACATATATAGTTGCAATAAACAAAAATAGGTACAGCATATAGAAAGTATAAATTATGTACCAAAGTCCTGATAGCGTCTTCAGCAGCTTTAACGATATTCTTTTGGATCAAAGAAGAAGGAAAAAGAAAAAGAAAAAGAAATTAAAAAAAACGACATCAACACTGGTTAAAAAGGAAAAGTAATGATAATAGATGAGCAGGAATATAAATTAGCACATGAGTAACTTTGTACCATTGCATGGAGTGAGTCCAAGAAATTATCTTCAACGTCCGCGATTTCCCTGGCTTAGTTACAAATTATAGATCTGAGATCGACCGGAACAAGGGATTTAAATATAATTCGTATCAAAGTAAACGCCCTATGTTACTTTATAGGTCTGAAGTAAAAGAGAGATTTAAAAGTTCTTATATAAAATTATATTTTAATTTAAATTAAAAATTTAAGAGGCTTAAGATATCAAATGAATTCATGGTCATGTTAAAAGTAATCTATCAATTATGAAACTACAACAACATAATCGACAAACGAAGAAAACGTAAGAGTAGAAAACAAGAAAATTAGAAAGAGGAGCAAGCACGTGATCAGAATTACCAGAGATGAAGCCGATCAGGAACTATGTCTGGTTTTTATGCGTTAAGGTGGGTTTTGGGACGGCGCTGTGTGAACGCGATCTGAAATAACAAGAGAAAGTCAAATTAGGTTAGCTCCCAATTTATTTTTTTTGTTATTTTTATTTTAATAATACTTATATGTGGGTCCTAATTTCTTTTTCTTTTTTTTATTATTATTCTGTGTGAGAAAATGACAAGAAATGTCTAATTAGGTTAGGAGAAGGAACTTTCCTAATTTCTTTTTTTTATTTGTTATTTTAGTAATACTTAGTAACATCATTTATGAATATTTAATTACAAATGGAGAATTATTTAGCGTTTTGAAGTTATGATACTAGGAGAAATCGAATCCTACGGCTTAGATAAAAAGTAGGTATGAGATGTAACGGTGGGAATTGAAACTTGGAGACAAAGATTAAGTGTACGTTTGGTTCATGTATTCAGAATAATGATTTAAAATCATTATTATTTTATGTGTATTTTTTGTGATAAAAGAACACTATAAAGAATCATGAATTATGCTTCAGAATCAAGAATGAATACATCAAACAAACGTCACATAAAAAAAACAGGGGACGTATTGCCCCTCCAAAATTTGAGGAAGGTTGTCCAAACCTCTCCCATTTAATAAGAATAAGGAGGAGACAAGTTCCCTAAGAATGACTACTTGGTACAATACACCTTATTTGTGTTGGCCTTGGCCTGTGGAAGAACTCATCCGCTCAAACCAGGAAAAATTAATGACCAAAATGCAGCAAAAATCGTGTGGAAGACTAGAAAAGAATCCATTTGTGTCCGATGGGAAATCCTTCAAATACAAGCTGAAAACCATCTGATTTCGCAGGTTGGGGATCCGTTTGACAGATTTTAGACATTTGCTATTAAAATTCCGGTGAAAGCAAACAACGCACTAAAGTCTGAAAGTAGCGTGTTAAAGGAAGTAAAAAGAAACTGAAAAAAAAAACAACTTAAGAAGATTGTGGTGTGGAAATGATGAGATCTGCGTATAGATATCGTAATGAATTGATAAATTGAAGAGGATGAGTGAGTTGTTCGGTAAATTGGCATGAGGAACAGAGCATGGAAAAGAAGGGAAAGAACTGTTAGTGAAAAAGCAGCCAGGGAATGGCACTCTTTTTTATTTTTTATTTTTATTTTTTAACAATAGACCACGTCATTCGAGTTATATTCGTGTTTTTAAAAATCGTGGTGGTAAGCATTTTCCTTTATGAATATTTAATTGCAAATGGAAAATTATTTAGTGCAAACTTTCTAAAGTAAGATAAACCAATCAGAATTCAGATGCTTATCAACAAATTGTTTAAAAAAACTGCTTATAAAAAAAAAGAGAAATAATATAAGACCCCGTTCATTTCGCTGATTCGACTTTAGAATTTGAGTTTTGTTACTGTGAAAAGCTCTCACAAACAATCATATCTAACTTTTTTGCTACAGTAAAAAGCTCTTACATAAAGTCACATCTCAACTAAAATTAAAAATTCGAATCAGCGAACTAAATAGAAGACTCTCTCTCTTTTCTCCCCTTCAATGGAAAAAACCCAGAGAACCCCCCACCACCCACCAACCGTCTTTTTTGGCACCGCAGGTATCGAGCTTTCCGATCGAGTATAGTCACCAATGACGCAAACCATTACGGGTGGTGAAGAGCTTCACTCGGAGGAGCAGAGAATTCCTGTGTGGTTGCCGCCACCATTTAGTAAATCCCAAGAACTGCTTAAAAAATTTAATAATCACCCATCTAAAAAAAGAGGTTACTAGTTATTGACGGTGAAAATTTATCAACAAAATATAATAGATTTGAAATTAATTTATACGATTTTAATAATTTAAAATACGATTAAGAGAGATTAAACACATAAAAATTTATAGTGCTTCATCTTTAATTCAAGAACTACATCTATTATGAAGAGAAGATAAATTCACTATCTTTTAAAAAGGATTACAAACTCACTCCTCTCAATCAAACTTCTCCTTATTATATAGGTATTAGGTCGATATAAGAGGAGATTAGAGAAAGATTTTATCGTGCTTTCAGCCTTGCCTCGGCGTTGTCACGCCCATCACGCCAACAAAGCTCATACCATGAGCAATGAGAATTAGATGTGAGATTAAGCCGAACCGGAACTCGCCGGACTGATGACCTTCGTTGTAATGGGTTGGGCGCTTTTTTTTTTTTTTTTTTTTTTGGGGTTGGGGGTTTTTTTTTTTTTTTTTTTTTTTTTTTGGCTGAATAGGGGGTTGGGGCTTAGCGGCGTAGTCTGAACAATTTGGTCGTATTGCCAGAGAAAACTCGTATTAGGTTAGGAGAAGGAACTTTCCTAATTTATTTTTTTTTATTATTTTAACAATATACTGTAAACTTTTTGAAAGTAACATAAAGCAATCAGACTTAAGATGCTTATCAAGAAATTCTGTCTGAAAAGAAATAAAAGATGCTTAAAAAAAGAAAGAAAGAAAGAAAGAAAGAAAGAAAGAATTCAAACTCTCTTTCTCATCTCCCCATAATGGAAAAAACCCAGAGAACCCCCCACCACCAACCGACCGAGTCTAGTCACCCTCTCTCCTTCAGATTTCAACCTTCTTTTCTGCTGGCTGCGACTCGCTTTCCACCTGTAACTGCAACAATGACGCAAACCATTATGGATGGTGAAGAGCTTCACTCGGAGGAGCAGAGAACTCCTGTGTCGTTGCCGCGCCACCATTTAGTAAATCACAAGAACTGGTAATTAAAAAATAAATAAAAAAAGTCGTTGATTTGAATTTGTCATAAGCTTGTGCTTGAAAATTTAATGATCACTCACCTGAAAAAAGAGGTTACTAGTTTTCATTGTAGTTACGTTTGTGTTAATTTTAATTAGTTGATTGAGCAGGCTGAAATCAATAATATGAACTTAATAAGTTGATTAACTTCTTAATTTGTCTCCCAATGTTGGAAAGGACTAATTGGGTTTTGAACTGAAAATGACCATATTTAAGGATTTGCTCAACAGAACTAGAAGAAAAGCTAGGTTAACAGAGGACAAAGAAGGACGAGGAGAAGAAGAAGGGGAAAAAAAAAAAAAATAGAGAGAGAGAGAAAGAGAGGAGTGACCTTGTGGAGAGTTGTAGATGGTTAGTTTTTTGGTTGATGACAGTTGTATAAGGAAAAGTAACTACTTCAAAGTTGTTCTTTTATAATAAAATTAAAAAAAAAATTGAATTTAAATTACAATTTTATTTAAGTTATTCTTTTGTAAAATTTAAATTAAATTTAAGTTTAAATTTGAATTTAGAGTTAAACTCGAGTTTAAATTTATCTTTTAACTTGAGTTCATAAACTCGAATTCAAGTTGATGAATAATATTTTTTTTATTTTTAAAAATATAATAACTTTTTCGTTTTAATTCTGACTGAAATGATTTTTTTTTCTATGCATTTGTAACGAAAAGACGAATAAAACCCCACCCATATACCCTATTAAAATTTTTCATCACCATTGAGTTTTTATTAAAATACTATCTAAATACAAATTTAAGTTTTGACCCACTCAAAGACAAATTCAAAAAGATTTTCAATTCAAATCATAACTCAAATGTACACATCCAAATACAAATTCAAGTAACAACTTTAACTTAAATTATAACTCAAAATATCACTAAAGTCACTTTAACTAAAAAATATAAAAGAATACCCCTTAATAATGTGCGAAGATTCCTCCTAACCGGTATATACTCTTTTGATGGAGACAAATCAAGTTTGTTCATTTTATCAATTTGAATTTTCAATTTTAAGTTTTTACAGTAAAAAGCTCTCAGAAAATATCACATTTAATATTTTCTGTTACAATAAAAAACTCTGAAAAAATATCACATCTCAACTCTAATTGAAAACTCGAATCCGCGAAGTGAACAAAGTCTCAGTATTACCACAAGAATATCAGCACCCGACCGGAAGATCACAAATCTGACAAATTTGTGATTGTATAACAGAGGAAAATACGAAATGAAAAGACACAAAAATCATCCCCTAAACAGCCAATGGGAGTGGGTGGTCCCACCCATAATGGACCCACTATATGTGATGAGAAGTTTATTTGTTTCGCATGCATATCAACTGTTTTTCTTTTTGTGAAAAAACTAAAAATATCACTTGATAAAAAATATTATTTATACAACTCTACTTAAAAATAAATAATTATCATTTAATTAATAAGAAAAATTATTATTACTAATGTCTTTTAAATTTTAGAGTCATTTTTAATTTATTTTATGGATTTTAAAAACTCTTATTTTATTCCCTGACCTTTAAATTATTTTCACTTAAATCCTTCTATTACAATTTTTAGTAAAATCCCCTCTTTTTCATCAGATTTTAATAAAAATTACAATAAAAGGGGTTAAGTGAGAATAATTCAAAGTTCATAAGGCAAAGTGAGAGCTTTTAACATTTAAAAGGCAAACTGAGAATGATCTTAAAATTTCCAGGCACCAGGTGAGAATAATCTTATTAAGAATAAAATAAAAAATCACAATGACATCTAATTATTTATAATGACATATATAATAAAATTAAGAAAATTAATGTTTAAACTTGAAAAAAAATGAAGTACAAAAGACTTGAAAAACAAAAGTTACTGATAATAAACAATATCTAGTTTACACACTAAAAAACATTGCCTCTATTTATTTCACTAGTTTAGTTCAAGTGTTTAGTAAGTGAACCTTACTATTAGGCTCCATATATAACCGGCTCCACAGAGCACTGGTTCCCCGTGGCAAAAAAGGACCAAAAAAAAGCTGTTGCAAGGTACACTACAACAAATATCAATATCAGTAGCTAACTAAAAACGCTATTAATCAGTAGCAATAGCGTTTTTTAGAGCGCTAGGACATCGGGCGCTATTAAAAGTCCTAAGAAAACATAGCATTTTAGGAGAGTTATGGAAAGCGCTATAGAATTGAGGTATTATAGCGTTTAAGACAAGTTATTTTCAACCTCTTACAGCTATTTAGCATGGCTAAGATACAGATTAATAACTATTTTTCCTTGTTATGCTTATACTCTTGTAGCTTTTTAAAATTATTATTGATATCCTTTTGAATTCATTCAAATAAATGGTAACTTCGAGCGACATCCTATATCTAAATAGGAACATTCAAATTAAAACATAAAAACATTTAACGTATCAATTGTTATCAGTATCTACCAAGTTGGCAATAAGATTATGTCTACAACATGAGTCATACAATTTGTCCAAAACCTTAACATTCAAAAGTACAAGTAAAGAAAACAAAAGAATAGCTTGCGATATCAAAGTATTCAAAACATCTAGCTAAATGAAATGGTGAAATAAATCCTTCCATCTTGACAAAATGCTTCAACAAAAAAGTTATCTCCACTGTTTAACCTGTAAGAAAGTAATCCACTATCAAAACAATAATCAAACTCCGTTAAAACTTCCACCATTTAACCTGTAAATGAAGCAAGGACTAGTTACACCACTCACAACTACATAGCCACATCCATATATGTTTTGTAGTGAATTAGAGGAAACATGACACAGACATCTACCTGCACAAGTCCCAAGATATGCATAATTAATAGAACAGAGAAAGTAGTAGTTTAATGAGATCTAATAGCTTAGGTACATACTCATTTAGGTTCTGAAAGTATGTCAAGTATTAAGAACTTACTCTGCAGCATTTTGGAAAAGGCCGATAAAAAATAGTTTAATGAGATCTAACAGCTCAGGTACAACATCAGCTGCAATCCTTACTAGTTTGTGACTTATATGCAAAACATGCAGACCAAAATAATAAGTAAAAACTGAGATTTACTTCAAATAATAACTTGATAGGACTCAGAGCAAGGCATTACAATAATTAAGTTAGAGAGGACAGCATATTCAAGTTCCTCCCTGTGAGCACTCATCAAGTTAAGCAAGGAGACGAACGACTGCTGGCGAGCCATACAAAGGTCAAATGAATCATCCAAAATTCCTGTTGAAGAAATAATAAATTGTAAGGCGCTAGATTTCACTCAAAAAAATGTAAACAAATACAAATAAAAACATCAAAATTATGGTCCCATCTTTGGGGTCGTGACAGATAGCCTGTTTCAATTTCTGCACAAGAACAGCAATTTAGGGATTGTGCAGGTGTCATTTCATGATTGTTATCTCAGGAAATCAGGCAAACCTCTCTCACCATCTACCTGATTTCTTGACTTCGACAGTAGCAGTTGGTGCAATGTATCCTTCCCTGAGTTGATAGGACTATCGTTGGATTTGACTGGATTCCTGCCTCGACATCGTGGCCACCACAAGTCAAGCGAAATGCTCGACGCCCGTTATCCTTCATGGGCTCTCGACGTCCAGAGGGCACCTTAGCTACAGTGGTTCGCTCGATGTCAGTAACCAATTCTCAACAAGGAGTCCTCGGCGCTTATCGTTCGAGGGGATGGTCGATTCCTTGACCATGGTGTAACATATATATATATATATATATATATATATTCATATCACGTTTAAGATAGCCTAATGGCAGCCGGGGGCTGAAGCCAAACGAAAGAGAAGAAAAGTGACAGATTTTAAAAAACAATTAAAAGTTATTTTCACTTTTCTATTTTCATTTTTTAGTACATATCAATAATATTATAATATTTTAATTAATAAATATTATTTCACTTTTTTATTATACTAAAAACAATCTCTTAAAAAATCAACCAAACACAATTTTAAAATCCGTCCCAGAATGATTCTCAAAACAATCTCTTTTTTAATTTTTATTAAAAAAAAAAATATTTTGAAATCAATTCTAAACGCACCCTATATATTTCTTAATACAGTGCAATAAAATTACATCGTCTTTTTTTCTCAATTTTATTTTTTCAATAGTGATAACTACAGTTTTGAAATCAAACGCTAATCTAGAATTTCAGGCTAAAGACACTACAACTTTATTAATTTTGAAATAGAATTGAAAAAGAAAATGTATGTTGAGTCTGTGGTGGAGCGGGTCAAAAACCGGCGGTGGATAGAACCCTAAAAAGAAATGAAAGAGATGGAAAGAGCGAGGATAGAGATCATACCAAAGATTTCAAATTTTAAGAAAGGTAGTACCCAAGAAAAACTGGGACGAAACCATTTTTAGAAAAGGGGTGATTTAGAAAAGAGTTGAAACCTACGCACAAGGTACATTGCATCTTTTATCTATGAATGTATAATATACAACAGATTTAACAATACATCTTGTACAACTGATAAACTAATTATGGAGCAAAACTAGAACGGGTCAATTCATTCGACACTTACATACACAATGAGAATTACAAGTAGTTGTGATAGTTGCAAGCTTGGCTAAACAAAAATTCTATGCTTGTTTCTATTATATGCAGCTCTTGGTTTAAAAAGAAAAACAAGGTTATATCAATGCATAAACTTGCATTGAGACCCCTCAGCTAGCTAGCTTCAGATTCCTCTCAAAATATTCACTGAACAACCCTTCTTTACAATGAGTGCATACAACAACGTACATTGTCATCAGGAGCGTGGGAAATTTTCTTGTAAAATAGTCATCGAGTCCTTCATATAGCGGTCCGACTAGAATCTGAAAGAGCCACCACCAAATTAAATATATACATTGCAAAACTTAAATGTGTATGAAGATATATCTCATGATTCACATAAATTTGTGTTACAATCACCTGAATATCTCTTGGGAGCTGTTCATAATGCTTCAATATGTATTGAATCAGTTGCAGCAAATCACGAATGCTGTTAAACTTGTAATCCCTTTTTGCAGAGAGGGAAATGTGCGTGATTATCTCTGTATCCACCTCTTTGTTCGAGTTTGGAACCACATTTACCATTATTATCCTTTCAGTACCTAAAATTGTGCTTGCAGCAGATTCGAGCTCTGCAGAAAGAATAGAGTCTTCGCTTACTCTATCAATAAAGTCGCTAATGAAAAAAAGTCTTTTCTTTGCAACCCAGAACAGAGGATGGTGCAACACCTCACTTGCTTCTGGCCTGCCAGGAATAACATGTGTAATTTTCATCAAGATTCGCGGATTCAAGCTAGGTGTTGAGAAGTTTATTTATTCTCAAGTAAAACTTAAAATTTGCTTCAATGTTCTCTAATCCACTACCTAGTACAACGACAAGGACTCGTCACAATGAGCATAATTTAAATAAAACGTATAAAATGAGTCGTTGATAGATTAGTAAGCCTTAATTAGTGTTAGATAAAATATAAAATAGAGATATGAATAGATAACTGGAAATAAGAAAATTATATTAATATAAAAAAAAAAACCAAAACAAAAATTTCGAATACAATTAAAATTTAACAATTCCAACAATATATAATAACGATGATGAAAATATACATATAAACTGCATAAAAAATTTAAAATCTTTGAACTAAAAACTACCGAGGCTAGTGTGTCACACATTTTTCATAAAGTAGATTTGGCTCCAGACCGTATAACTTACTAGTAGCAAAGACGGAGAACTATGCTATCCCCGCCCAAAAAATATAGTGTATTTCAAATGAGAAGTTGGGGGTGGTCTGTTTTATAGGGCTTAGAAGAGACAATACTTTTATATCATTTTCATGTGAGACAAAGAGCTTTTCTCAACTTCATGGAAGTTTTCTTTTCGTTTTCCAACTTCATGACTCTAAGAGTCAATTCTCGTTTACCCGTTCACCCTTTTGATCTCCTCAAGCAGGAGAAAGGGTTTCTAAAATGGTACCTTAGAAAGGGTTTCCAAGCATTTTTTTTCAACAATTAGTTCCAAAAGTTATCATGTAGAATCTATGTTGAAGGAAACTATTTATAACCTCACTGATGTAGAATTAGAGTTGGAAAGGAGAAGAAAGAAGAGAAAGAAGAGGAATTATTTAGACTGGGAGAGAACCAGGAAGAGATTGAGAAAGTAACAAGAAAAATGAAATCAAGTGGGAGAATAATTCTAACATTATACTTAATAATCAATCGTAATCTACTATTGTTTATGCACTCGAAAAAGGGAAACTAAATATATGATATTAAATGCAAAATCAAGAAATCAAAATAAGGAATAATCGATGAGAATTTATCCTAATCAACGTGATTTGCATCACTCACCTTAACCAATATACTGGTTGTAATAAAAGAGAAATGAGATGAGAAGCTTCTGGGAAATCTTGTACCAAAAACATGTTCTTCACATTCTCTTCCTTAATATTCTTATTGCGTTCATCATGGTCCCCAAATGGATGTATACCGCGAGTGATGCAATAAAAGATGAGGCAACCTAAGGAAAACAAATCCATTGCAGGTGTTTGGCGTTCAAAAAGAAGCCATTCTCTCGCTTTCCAGCCTGTAGTGCCGCAACCTATAGTCGATTTGAAAAACATGCATGAGACTAACATTGAAAGGATTTAGAAGCAGTTAAAATCAGGTTAAGGAAAAATGTCCTCAAATATCAATTTGTAGTAGAAGCAGTTAAAATGGATTTAGACTACAAAATGCCTGCTTGGGTTGGAAATGGCAAACACGCAGTTTTAGGGTAGAGACGTGATAATTCAAGTTCAAATTAGAGATCCACTGTGTTTAATGTGATTTCTAGACAAGTTATGTTCAACTGTGTTCACATGCTCAACCCAATATTATTTGAAATTGACATGATTAATTAATGACAATGCCGTTCTGACATGTTTACAACTCAATCTAGTATTAGAGTAGATTTTGATGCATGTATATTGCTTATTACATATAACACCCCGAAAAATTAAATGAGATTAATTAAGGTGATTGAGATTTATTAGTGTACCTTATCTAGATTAATTAAGTGGTTATTAATTAATAAATGTTTCTGCTGTGAGAATTTAAATAATTCTAAAGTATTTAAATATTCTCAGTATTTATACTTTTACCCTGAAGTGTGCATGGGCACATTTCTGAACTGTCATTTTAAAATATTGTACACATGCTTTCTATTTTTCTTTTTCCTTTTCTTTTCTTTTCTTTTTCCTTTTCTCTTTCTCCTTTTCCTTACCTTTCCGTGCATACTCTTTTTGTCTCTCACTCTCACTCACTCTCTCTCTCTCTCTCTCTCTCTCTCTCTCTCGATTATCGCTCTCTTCCATTTTTGTCTCAAATTAACTAGGTCTTGAACCAAAGAAAGATTTAAAGAAGTTTTCAACATCAAGATAAGGATTTGAGGAAAGATTTCCGAAAAACGCTCTCTTGAATCTCAGATTTGTGGATTTCAAAACCTTTTTTGGTTCAAAACGGATTTTGATGGATTTTGAGTAAAACCATTGTAGAAGTTGGAGATCTTGGGTTCTTTGGACTAGATTTAATACTTAGAACCCGGATCTAGTGGTTTTCCTTTGAGATATTTTCAATTTGGGACTGATTTTGGCGAGTTCCTCTCGCTCTGCTAATTCCACCGGTCGACTTGTCCGGTCAACTAGATCGCATGGCAACCGATCGACCTTTGCAGTCGACCGGATTACATTCGCCTGACCGGTTGACCTGTCTGGTTGACCAGATTGCACACCATCGGTCGACTGGTGGTGTTGCACTGCTCTATCACCGGTCGCCCGGTGCACACAGGATTTGACCCTGTTTGGCCTGAAAATGTTGTTTTAACCTCTATTTCTGAAGAGAACCCAAATTAGCTTCATTTGGGGACTTGAGATAGATGGATTAGCATATTTAATCCTTGTTTTGAGATTGAAAACCCTTGGAATGATGAATTGAAACATGAAATTTGATTAGGGCACACTAATAGGAAATCTTGGTGCATAATTAAGAATGAATTGCTTTAGAAATGAAAATTGGATCCTAAAGTATTATTTTGTATTAGTGCTAGCTGAGGACTCAGATTGAAAGGCTTTGAGGAATGTGATATCAGGACAAAGAATTTCTGTAGATCCTTCCAAGATCGAGACTCTGCTACGGTGGAAAAGACCGAAGAATGTGGCGGAGATATGAAGTTTCCTCATACTTGCAGGATACTGTCAGCGTTTTGTAAAGGATTTCTCGAGCCTTGCTGCACCGATGACTCGGTTGACCAAGAAAGAAGTCAGATTTGAATGGGATGTTGAATGTGAAGATACTTTCCAAGAACTGAAGACGAGATTGACAAGTGCACCAATCCTGACTATTCCTGATAGTGAAGGGCCATATGAGGTGTATTCTGATGCCTCAGGGAGTGGGCTAGGGTGTGTCTTGATGCAAGGGGGACGCGTTGTAGCTTACGCATCCCGGCAACTGAAGCCACATGAACAAAATTACCCCACTCATGACTTGGAGTTAGCAGTGGTGATATTTACTCTGAAGATATGGAGGTGTTATCTCTCTGGAGAAAAGTTTCAGGTCTTTTCTGATCATAAAAGTCTGAAGTACTTGTTTACTCAGAAAGATCTGAACCTCAGGCCAAGGAGATGGATGGAATACATGGAGGATTATGATTTCACGCTACAGTATCATCCTAGAAAAGCTAATGTGGTAGCTGATGCCCTTAGTAGGAAGACTACAAGAACTTTGGCATCATTAGCCTTGGAAGATTGGAAAAGAACTGAAGTTGTGAGTTATTATGATCTTCAGTACTACGAGGATTATAACCAGGCTATGGTGTATAATCTGGTCTCTACACCGGATATTGTGCAACAAGTTAAGTAGAATCAATCGCAGGATTCTCATCTCTAAGAAATCTAGATTCGAATCCAGAATGGAGAGTAACTCGAGGATTAGAGAATTCGAGAGGATGGAGCATTGTATTTCCCTAACCGCCTTACTGTTCATAAGGTGGATGAGATTAAGAAGACGATTCTGTATGAGGCTCACAGATCGAGGTTTGCTATTCATCCTGAGAGTACCAAGATTTATCAGGACCTCAACAGGCAATACTGGTGGAGAGGCATGAAGAAGGATGTTCGTGAGTACGTCTCGGAATGTGTAACCTGCCTCTGAATTAAAGCAGAACATCAAAAACCTGTGGGAGAGTTACAACCTCTTCATGGTCCTGGATGGAAATGGGAACACATTACCATGAATTTTCTGATGGGATTACCGAGAACTGAGCAGAAGCATGATGCCTTCTGGGTGGTGGTGGATAGGTGGACGAAGTCTGCACACTTCATACCATTTTGTGCGACGTATTCTCAGAAGATTCTGGCAAAATTGTACTTGGAGCACATCGTGAGACTTCACGGAGTGCCATTGTCTATCACGTCTGATCGTGACACACGTTTTAATGCAATGTATTGGAAAAGTTTCCAGGAAGCCATGGGGATAAAATTGAATTTTTGCACAATATTTCGCCCTCAGATGAATGGGCAATCTAAAAGAGTTATTTAGATTCTGGAGGCTATGCTTCGTGCTTGTATTCTAGATTTTGGTGGAAACTGGGAGAATTACCTACACCTTGCTGAGTTTGCGTACAATAACAGCTATGAGGACAGTACTGGTATGGCATCGTTTGAAGCTCTCTATGGTCGTCCTTGTAGGTCACCTGTTTGTTGGTTGGAACTAGAGGATTAAATGAGTACTGGACCAGAAGTCATTCAAGAGAATAATGAGAAGATAGCTGTGATTTGGGAATGATTGTTAACAACTCAAAGTCATCATAAGAGTTATGCAGACAGAATGCGTAGACCTTTAGAATTCCAGGAAGGCGACTTTGTCTTGTTGAAGGTTTCCCCACGCAAAGGAGTTTTTCATTTTGGGGTAAAAGGGAAACTTGCACTAAGGTATGTTGGACCATTCTCGATTGTGCAACGAATCAGAGTTGTGGCGTATCGTCTGGCTTTACCGCCTGAGTTATCTCACATGAATGACGTGTTCCATGTTTCCATGCTTCAAAAATGTCAACCTGATCTGAAAGTTATGGTACAATGGTATGACGTTTTGATACAGTATGACGTGACATACGAGGAGGCACCGGTTCAGATTCTTGACCAGAAGATAAAGAGTCTGCATCATCATGAGATCCCATTAGTGAAAGTGTTATGGCAGCACCATGGGGTTGAGGAAGTGACATTGGAGCTTGAAACGACGATGCAGGAGCGGTATCCATATCTGTTTATGCTTTGAGGTAAACCTCAATTTCGAGGATAAAATTTCTTAAGGGGGGTGGAGTTGTAACACCCCAAAGAATTGAATGAGATTAATTAAGGTGATTGAGATTTATTAGTGTGCCTGATCTGGGACAATTAATTAGTTATTAATTAATAAATGTTTTTGATGTGAGAATTTAAATAATTTCAATGTATTTAAATATTCTCAGTATTTACATTTATACCCAGAACTGTGTATAGGCACATTTCTGGACTGTCATTTTAAAATATTGTACACATGCTTTCTCTTTTTCTTTTTCCCTTTCTTTTCTTTTCTTTTTACTTTTCTCTTTCTCCTTTTCCATTCCTTTCCGTGCATACTCTTTTTCTCTCTCACTCTCACTCTTGTTCTCTCACTCTCTCTCTCTCTCTCAGTTGTCTCTCTCTTCCATTTTTGTCTCAAATCAACCGGATCTTGAACCAAAGTAAGATTTAAAGAAGTTTTCAACGTCAAGAGGAGGATTTGAGGTAAGATTTCTGAAAAACCCTCTCTTGAATCTCGGATTTGTGGATTTCAAAACCTATTTTGGTTCAAAATGGATTTTGATGGATTTTGAGTAAAACCGTGGTAGAAATTAGAGATCTTGTGTTCTTTGGACTTTATTTAGTACTTAGAACCCGGATCTAGTGGTTTTCCTTTGAGATATTTCGATTTGGGACTGGATTTGTAGGTTTTCATACTAGTTTTAGTGAGTTTCTCTCGCCCAGCTGATTCCACCGGTCGACCGGATCGCATGGCAACCGGTCAACCTTTGCGGTCGACCGGACTGCATTAGCCTGACCGGTCAACTTGTCCAGTTGACCAGCTTGCACACCACCATTCGACCGGTGGTGTTGTACTGCTCTATCACCGGTCGACCGGTGCACACGGGGTTTGACCCTGTTTGGCCTGAAAATGCTGTTTGACCTCTGTTTTTTAGGAGAACCCAACTTAGCTTCATTTGGGGACTTGAGATAGTTGGATTAGCATCTTTAATCCATGTTTTGAGATTGAAAACCCTTGGAATGATGAATTGAAACATGAAATTCGATTAGGGCACACTAATAGGAAATCTTGGTGCATAATTGAGATTGAATTGCTTTAGGAATGAAAATTGGATCCTAAAGTATCGTTTCGTATCAGTGCTAGCTGAGGACTCGGATTGAAAGGCTTTGAGGAAGTAAAAGCCAGAATAGAGCACGCTAGTCACATGTTTGATATTGACAAGTAGGATTTCTTCCTGTTTTCCATGTGAGCCTGATTTTCAAGAATGAATTTTGGCCTTGTAAATGTTTTCAAGAAAGGGGCTTGTTTGCGAAAGAAAAATATTTAAAATCCATGGCTTGATGTAGTTCATGGTACCCATGGCTTAATGTAGTTTCATGGGACCCATGGCTTGTGCACATGGTTGTGTAAGTAATTTGTATAAACTACTTGCTGATGCCTCTAATAAGGAGATTTTCAGTTATATTTCCTTTGAGAAAAAGGATGTGAGGGTCCGGCTATTGTGTTGGAACTGAATGGCTTATTTTATTTACTTATCCACTTATTTATTCACTCACTTATTTATTTATTTATTTATTTATTTATAAAGTCTATTTCAAATTATAACCTACTGGGCCTTTCGCTCACATTTTATTTGTTTTATAAATATTAAACCCCTCCTAGGTAATTCTAGAAGCCGTGCGGAGTAGCTGAGTTGCGCTACTATTGGATTAAGAGAGGATTGTGTTCATCCTCCTGATATATATGTAAGGAAGTGTAACTTCTGTAAACTCTGATATTTGGATTTCTAGACTGTGGTTGATGTCTGTAATGTTATTTACATTTTCAAGTATGTACAATACTGTATGTCCTATGGGTGGAGCCCTGTGTGTTGTCAGAGGCTCAGGTTTTAGCCTTGTAATGTTATTTATTTATTTAATGAAGTGTGAGGCTCGTTGAGAATTTCCTTTATTACCTCGCGTTTAACCCTAAACGAGCTCCACGTCCCCCGACCCTGTTTGGGGGGCGTGACAGGCATTCTCCTGACATATATGTAAGGAAGTGTAACTTCTATAAACTCTGATATTTGGATTTCTAGACTATGGTTGATGTCTGTAATGTTGTTTGCATGTCCATGTATGTAAAATACTGTATGTCCTATGGGTGGAGCCCTGTGTGTTGTCAGAGGCTCAGGTTTTAGCCTTGTAATGTTATTTATTTATTTAATCAAGTGTGGGGCTCGTTGAGAATTTCCTTTATTACCTCGCTTTTAACCCTAAATGAGCTCCACGTCACCCGACCCTGTTTGGGGGGTGTGACATTACATTAACTATATATTGTATTCAACCCTTGATTTTCAAGCTAGTTCTTTTGGCGTAGCGTTACTCGAGAATTGGTTAGAATAGTTAGCCTGAATGAGAAATTTAGTTTGAGCAATCAGTTTGACGAATGTATGGGAAATGACAGTACTTACGTGAAAAATGGTTACTCAACGCAGACGTATTATCAAGAAGGCGTCTGCTGATGTTCATATCGGAAAGCTTTGCATGAAAAGATGAGCTTTGCTTTTGTATCAATACGTTTTCGGGCTTTATGTCTCGGTGAACTATGCGCAAATTATGCAGGTGCTCAATTGCAAGAACTATGTCCCTGTTAGATCAGATATAGAATGATGTGATCAACTGGCAATTTAATCCCAAAGACAAGGGACCTAAAAGATGATTCATTAGAAGTCCAATAATTGAGCAGGCATGATTGAGCTAAGATATGCATACCACAATTTAAGCTTTTCTAGTTATGTTTAAAGGAAATTTAACTAACCATATCAATTTTAGTAATAATGGTGTAGCGCGTTTATTATCATCCCAAAGCTCAGCATCTTCCAAAATATTCTTCGGTAGCTCTGAATGTTCTTCACTTGAAGTTATAGAAATTGTATTGCAATGATCATCTTTTGATACATACTCGTATTGATTTAAAGAAGCCGCAGAAGGCATTTCGATAAGGTCACTCAAATTGCAATCACATAGCTCCAGAACAAGATAAATAAAGTCTCTGTCTTGCTCCACCCCATAATATTTGACAACATTTTGGTGATGAGCAGATGCTTCAAAATTCTTGATTTCTTGATCAGCCATTTCATGATGACTCTTGAGAATCCGTTTCACAGCAATTGGTGTACCTTCATAAGATCCCTCATAGACAACGGTCCCCATGCTGCTTTTACCAATTTCTTTTGTTAAAAAAATCACTAATTTTTCGCCTATCCGCAGTTGGTTCTCATTAGATGAAACTTCTGAACTAGAAGCAGTACTTTCTTCTCTATGCTGATTTACATAACAAATTTCTTGCATATAAATAGATAAATTGTTTTTTTTTCTCAAAATAATTTTGTTCTCATTAATATTTACAAAATAGAAATAAAACTATTAATGGTAGCGAAAAAAAAAAAAAAATCCCTGGCCTGCCTGGAAAAAAACAAAAACAAAACCACATAACCAGAAGTACAATGTCATTTTCCCGCCAAACTTTAGATCACTCCATTAATGCACCCCGACCTGAGGAGTACGGATCTGACATTATGTGTGTTTGTGTTTGTAACATAGGAAATAGGAAAAAAACAAAACAAAAAACAAAAATAAAACAAGAAGACTCCAAAATCATCATCCAAACAACAGCCAACAGGGGGTGGGTGGGCCCCACCCAAATGGGCCTCACATCACTTACATGGATCTCGGAATTTGTTTCTGAAAGCGTGAAGGAACATTGGCAATGATGCAGCTAAAAAAAAGAAAACAAAATAAGAAAAAAAATAAATATAAAAAAGAAAGAGTACCGTTGGCAGGAGTGCACTGAGTCGGTCCGACATTGGTTCGCCCATCGAAATTTACACACCTAGATAGGTTTTATTGTGCAAATTTAGCTGAAAAAATTCAAAAATTAGCCGTACTGACATTATGTGCGTTTGTGTTTGTAACATAGGAAATAGGAAAAAAACAAAACAAAAAAGAAAAAGTAGAAACGGGATTTTTTGTATGTGAAAATAATCATCACAGGTCGATGCGTGGAGGAGATCTCGCAGGAAATCTCCTCCGCACACTCCTGAGGAGGGAACTGCAACAGCTGTGGGTCGATGAGAAGACTGGCAAAGCGATAAGGAGATTGAAAGCCTACGGCAGCTGGTCGTGATGACGGAACTACAGGGCGGAGCCGGTGAGGAGGACGGCGAGCCGTGGCCTGGTGTTTTGTTCAAAAGTGCAGCGGCTAGAGGAGGAAAAGATTGAGGGAGAGGAAAGAAACTGTGAAAAACCCTATTGTCTTTTTAAGTCTCTTTTTTTTTTGTTACGGTTTTTTAATAGATACCAGTACGGTCAGTTTTTAATTATTGGATTTTTTTAAAATTTGATCAGATTTAAAATGTATACAAAAAAATAATATTTGATACGTATCTAACGGTTCAAAATAGAGCCTTTTGGTAGCTTATTTTTTCAGTGCCACCAAAGAATTAATTATCTGTTTCAGTGCGTCATTAGGGCTATGCAGAAAACCATTCAACCTGACAAACCGATGTAAGTTTCCGTAACCTAACCAAAAAGACACAACCCACCACTTTGCTTTTTTTTTTTTTCTTTAGTTTTCGCTTATCAAGGCCCAGGCCTGAGTTAATGGGTTGGCCGATTCCCAACCCGTTAAACCTAACCTGACCCAAACTAAAAACAAGTAGTATGTATAAAGGGTTAATTCTACAAATGGTCCTTAAAGTTTATATTAAATCTCACTTTGGTTCTTAACTTGTCCCACAATTGGTCTTTGAGATTTTACTTCAATTTAATTTCAATCCTTTTTTTATCTAGGTGTTAAAGATTTGATTGAATTTATATAAATTAGGGACCAAAATTAAAAGCGTCTAAAGTTTAGAGACTAAAATAATACAAAAAAATAAAAGTTAATTTCTAAAATAGCCTCTCATTTTCCTCTCTTCTGAAAACCCTCCATCTCTGACCTCTCCCTTTCTTCTAAAAGTCCTAGCCTCTCAATCTTAGTTCCCACTCCGCCCAGTTCCTTCTCCCTCTCAAGTCTCCACTGCCGCCGGCTTCTCGAATCTCATTTCTTCAGTGCTGGCCCTCTCCATCTCGCACAGTCGTACCTCTCCACTGCTGTGCCTCGAAAGCCACATTGCTTCAAAAGGTCAAACCTCTCTTCACATCTTCTCCTTCTTTATTATTCCAATTGTTTCTTTTGTTTTTTTTTTTTTGCTTTTTTTTTTTTTTTGGTTTTGTAATGTTTCTTTGGAAACTTTTGAAGCTTTATCACGTCCTTCTTGAACATGCTTGAAGTTTGGTATTCATCTAGGTTATCAGGTAAGATTCAATTACAATATTCGGTTTTTTTGTTTTCAATTAGTTCTATACATCCCTATCCTATTTTTGATTACTGTATTGCTGTGTTGCTGACTGCATGAGGATTAGAATGTTTTGACATTTTTATTATTGTGTTGTGCGTTGGAACATTTTGTTTTCGTTTTTGTTTTTTTTGTTTTTTTTATTGTGCTGTTGTGCTGTGCATTGGAACATTTTGATTATTGTGTATTTCTGTTACTCTTTGTTTTGTTTGTGTTATCGACTTATTGAAATCTGAATGTCCAAAAGATAGTGTTTTTTGTTGGAAAATGAAATCTGTATGTCCTAAAAATATAAAAAAGAAGTATAGCTTTTTTTTTTTTTTGAAAATGAATACAAATATTGCAACTTGTTCAAAATATAAAGTGTTTTTTTATTCTGAAAATGAAAACTGTAATTAACCATTACTAACTATTTTCTGATTCAGTGTTGTCGCTTAGTATTTATACTAACTTGTGTTTCTTTCTTTCATCAGGTATATAATACAGGGGTTGGTTTGCTGTTGCTGTTTTCGATGAGCTATTTTGATTTGATTATATTATGATGTTGCTTTACTAAGCTGTTTTGGGTATTCTATTTTGTGTTTTGATGTTGGGATTATTATGCTATGTTGGACCTTTATGTTTTCTGTTTGATGTTGATCGCTCAGACTTATTTTTGTCTGATGTTAGGCTGTTCAGAATAATTTTTGATTGATGTTTGGATTGCTGAGAATGAGTTATGTTCGATGTTGCTGTAATCTTATTAAGCAGGACTGTGTTCCTGTAATGTTGTTGATGTTCACTACTAGTCTACTACACTGTATTGAACATAATTTCTACTGTATTTCTTATTTTGTATGATATATTTAAGACTTCAAGTTACTATTATGTTTGATACTGGACCTTATTTCAGGTTTTTTTTTTTTTTTCCTTCTTTTGCTGTTAAATGTACTTTGGATTGTCCAGGTTAGCAAATTGGTAATGCTTAATATCATGAGCTACGTAGCAGATATGACTTGAGGGTGTGTTCATTTGCACAACTCAAATCATGACTTGAGTTGTGTATGCGAGAGAAAAATATTGTAGCGAAAAAGTTGAATTTGAATTTATATGAGAGAAAACATTATAGGAATATGACTTGAGTCATGACTTGAGAGATAGAGAGATAAAGTTGAAACAGAGTCCTCCGATGACTTCTCAGAGAACCCTCTTCCTCGCGATATATGCCATTCTCAGTTGTTCGGGCTCCTCCGGACTGCACTTGTAATGACTGAGAAAATTCCAGACCTTAAATAATACAATTCATGTATTTTTAAGCCAAGGATTTTCTTAGAAAATATTATGTTATATTGTGAATGGAGGATTTATGGAATTAATATATGTATTCCTAAATTCTATAGTAAATTTCATGTTAAGTTCATGTTTCGATCAAGTAAATTCGATCGATAAATTCTCGTCGTATTTTAAGGCAGAATAATTTTCAGTACAAGTATAGTTTGAGAATCTTAATTTCAAGAATCTCCAAGCACAGCACGATGTTAGCAGCGTATAAAAAAATGCACTGACATTTTAAAAGAAGAAAAAAAATCCTTAATTGCCAGACAGTTAGGTTAAAGTCGCAAGATAAATACCTATAGTAGATGGGTACAATATGAGCTGGGGAGTTGACACTGTCAGAAACGTCATTCTCGGGATAGAATACAGAAAATTAAAATTTAGAATTTGTTCAGTCTAAAATTAATTTTAAGACTTGAAACAGTTTGAAATATTACGCGAGTAAGAATATAAAACATTATTGAATTATTCAGAAATTGATATTGGACTGTAAGTAGTAGATTAACTTACGTGAGCTAAACTAATTACCTCTAATCAGTATAAATTTAATCTGTTTAGAGGAAATAATTGAGGATAAGATGAGGCACGTAATCTTGCCT
>NW_010359286.1:96283-114606 GCF_000414095.1 Morus notabilis | reverse complement strand
TTATGTATACTATGCTAGATCATACTGCATACACTTAAGCAGTGCACATGAAGTATATGTATTTGAGTACATTCTATGTTATAGTATGCTTTGCTATGTCATATTGCATACACCTTAATAAGTCAAGAGGAACTTATAAGAATAATTATCAGTTGAGTGCCGTACCAGCCTCCACAAGGGAGGTAACTCATGCTCCACAAGGGAGAAACAGAAAATAACAATAATGTCCTCCGACTCAAGGGAGGCATTCAAGTTATAATCACGGTGTCGTGGGGGACCTTGCAAACCCTCACGTTCCGATGATTGCGCGCAAGTGGTACGCGAGCACTCGGGCCCATCAGTAAGAAAGATAAGATAAGATAATAAGATTATGATAAGACATCATAATTAAGCATAATCAGCTCATGCATATTTATTCATGTGTACTTACAGTTATTTTGTGAGATATAGTTCCTACTTGCTGAGCGAAAGCTCAATCAGATATGTTCATGTTGTAGGTAAGAAACCTATCAGCAATTCTTGAAGGGCAATGGCAAGCGGCGGACGAATGGTGGAGATGGGAATGGATAACGCTCCCGCAGTTATCTTCCGCAGTAAGTTTAAGAAAAATCATGTATATGTATATATGATTTAAAGGTTTCAAGCATGTATGTTTAAAAAGTATAGGTACATATGTATGTTAAGGAAACCGAGGTTGTAGCTAACAACCCTCGTTTTGAGTATTTAAGTTTTAGAACGTTGCAACAGAGCATGCAACAAATAAATAAATTTTAAACATGACGATTTAAATGATTGATTTTAAAAAGGGCTTTAAGATGTACTTGAACTTAAGATTTCTCACGAAATCCGTTTTAAAGTCAAAATTAAATGGCCCGATTGAATTGGCTAGTTTTAGAAAGGCTTTTAAAGAGCATTTGAAATAAGAGTTCAAATGCTGCTCTGTTTGAAAGATATTTTTAGAACGTTTTATCTTAACTGAAATTAAGAAAAGCTTTAAGAAATTTAGTGATTCACTTATTTGAAATTATTGTTACAAATTATGAAAGTATTCTTTCTTATATTAAAAAAAAAAAAAATGTTCCGCAAATTTTAAGAAACCCCAGTAGTACAAGTTAAAGTTTAAGTTACAGTGGCGGCCTCATAGGAGGGTCGCCACAGCACTCTTCAGTCTTTGTTAGGATCTGTTAACTTGAGAACTTGTTTGGTTAGTGAGCTGGTAGAGTTAGTAGGAATTAGATAAAAGAAAAAAATGTTTTTTTTCCGATCAAGTCACACTCTCTCCTTCAGACTTCTTCTTCCTCCTCTTCTTCTTCTCCTTCAATTTTTTTCTTTTCGCTGCGACTCTCATTCCACCGGTCACTGCCCCAAACCGTGACTATGATGGGTGATGAAGAGCTTTACTCGGAGAAGCGGAGAACGCCAGTGTTGTTGCCTCCGCTATTTAGTAAATCCCAATGTCCAGTGATTTAAAAAAATAGAAAAAATCGTTAATGTGTGAATGGAATTTGTTGTTTCTCGCACAATTTCTTTTTGTGGTGCTGAAAAGTTTTCCTACTTTTTATATCAATTATATTATTATAAATTTTCTTCAAATTTTTATCTTTATTAATTAATATTATTAAGAAAGTAAAAAAAAAATACTATTTGAGATGACTTTTCTACGGTGTCGTTGCAAATAGTACACATTACTAGCGACGACATATTTCTACGGTGTCGTCACAAATGCTCCATGACACGTCATCATTAACGACATATTCGACAGAACAATCGTGACGACATCTCAAAATTTTATCGTCACAAATATATCATTCGCGTCTAATTTTTTAACGCGACTAATTAATGTGCGACGATATGTTGTCAAAAATGGAGTATTTACGACGACATATCACCTATTTGCGACGACATTGAGTCGCCGCAAATGACCTTTTTTCTTGTAGTAGGATTTCGGGTAGTGAGAAATTTTGTTTTTTTTTTTAGTAGTCTATTTATGTTGTTTTTGGCTAGGGGGAATGGAACAAAATGGAAAATAATGAAACTTCATTCTTATGTTTAATTGGTTTTAGTTGGTTTTCAAAAAAAAAAAAAAAATTATCATTGACAATAAATGACTTTTCCATCAAATGGATGAATCATCTTATAATCTATTATATTAGATAGTATCACATATTAATATATTATATGTGATATATTACAATGTTATATATTACATTTTTATAATTATAAGGATTATAGTAATATATAATAACATGATGTAATGCAATATAGTTTCATATAGTATGATATGATATAATACATTATATTATAACATATTATAATGTAGTTATATACTGTAATATATATTCATCATATAATTAAAATATCAACTAATTTGTAGTAGAAAACAAATAGTATATTGTAATTAGATATTTTGATATATTTATAATTTCATTATTATTATATATCATATTGTATAATATTACAATATTATGTAGCGGTAATATTGTAATAATAAAAATTATAATTACATTAATAATTGTAATGCTATTAATTTGTTATGTTATATAGTAAATATAATAACAATATAGTCATTAGTATACTTTACACTAACCATTATAATGATATTATTATAATTATATATTATATATTTAGAATATTCTTACTCCATTTTATCATATTTGTAAAACTACAACAAAATAAATGTAAAAAATTTTTAAGTTTTTTTTTTTTTTTTTTTTTTTTTTTTTTTTTTTCATTCCATTCCACTACTACTATTCTACCAATGCTACAAAACGCACTGTTATTATTATTATTATTTTGAAATGGGAAATGAATTTCAAATTCGAAAATTGCAATCACTAATTTAGAGGAAAAAGCCCTGAGAGCATTTAGTGACTCAACCCCGACCGCAATAGTTTGATCGAAATGATCAAGGGGATAAGACATGTACCGAGTTTCAATAAGGGGAAATCAAAGAGACACACACCTGATCAAACACAAAATTAGCTCTTTTAAACACACCACAAACATCGTAATAGCTGGCGGATGTGATGATCCTTACTTTTGGTTATCATTACAACGTTCATACTTAGCTCATTTCCTAACTTCTACTACTTTTGAACTATAAACTCTTAAATTTTAGACTAAGTGACTAATTTTTTTTTTTTTTTTTTTTTTTTTTTTTTTGCACGGACATAAATTTAAATTATTATTTACATAAAATTGTCTTCATATGCAGTTTGCATAATAGCATCATTAGTACATGAATAGACATTGTGACTTAAGGTTGCTAAATATAGCCTGATAGTCGCGAGATTTTTACTTTATATAATCCATTTATGTCCATATATTAATTACATTAAGTGTTTAGTAGCGGTTTTAAAATCCGTAGTGCCTGCATTACCTACTTACCCAAATCCCACTCCTACATCCTTTTCTACATGCCTAGTCTACAAGTTTTAGGGAGCCGGTGCCTTACTCGAGCTTCCTACAACACGAACAAACTTAATGAGCTTTGGCTAAGTAAGTAACAACAATTCACAAAAATTATAAACAATAATGCATACCCATATATGCATTCATGTCATATTCATGTCATACTCCTAACATATTTTCTAAACTTTTAGAACGTTTATTGTATTATGCTTTCTTGTCTTTCATTTCAAATTTCCTTACAATTTTCATTCTTGTATCGTTCGTTTTTCTAAATTTTCTAAACGTTTATCGTATTGTACTTTCATTTCTTTCATTTTGTACTTCTTTATGATTTTCATTCTTTTATTTAGAACAATTATCATATTGTACTTTCTTTTCTTTCATTTCATAGTTCATTCAACTTTTGTTCTTGTGTCATTCGTATTATTTTCTAACATTCTAAACGACTTTCGTATTGTGTTTTCATAGCTTTTACTTCTTCTGGGCCTCATCCTGTTGTACCGTTGCGCGCATAACCAGTGAGGAGTGGGGTAGCTAACTAAAACCAACTCACTCATAATTTCATTTCATTCATAATCATAATAACATTTCCTTGCGACGCCCAGTACAAACAGTATTATTAACTTCTTATCGTTTGTCATCTTTATTTATTCATCATCTTACTGTTATCATTTATTCTTATGACAGTAATTTTAATCTTTTCGTCTTACTGTTATCTTTTCTTACTATGAGAGTAATTTTAATCTTGTTTTGTGTCTTCACACATTTCTATCAATTTCCTATGATATTTACTTTTTCGTTCACTTTAACCTTGACTTTGCCTTTGCCACAAATCAAAATTCTACTTCTGCTTTGAGTCTATATGTGACGACCCTTACTTTTGGTCATCATACTATGTTCATACTTAACTCAACACCTAACTTTTATCCTTCTAGAATGATAAACTACTGAAATTTATGCTCATTTTTTTTTTCCTTTTCTTACAATGGTAGGATAAACAATATATGTATATACTTTGTCGTAATAAAACCTTAAGATCAGTTCCTAGACATGATCACGCATTCAATCTATTCTTCACATGGCATCATCGTTCATAGGCTATTGTCATAGTAGCCTTTTGGTACTTGAACATACCTTGTACTTAAGATTACAAAACATACTTTGTAGTCTCGTAAACTTTACATTTACTACATAACCAAAATAATTTTGCATTCATAATTCCTATTTACTTTATACACATTTTGCAGCGTCTTCAAATCCGTAGTGTGTCCATCACCCACTTGCCCACACTCTGCCACTACATTCTCTCTCCGTGCCCAACAATAAGTTTCAGGGAGTCGGTGCCTTACCCGAGCTTCCTACAACACAAACAAACTTAATGAGCTTTCGCTCAACAAGTAACAGTAGGTCCTAATAAATGCAAACAATGATGCATACCCATATATGCATTCATGTCATATATCCTAAGACATTCTATACTTCTAGAACGTATATCGCTTATGTTTTTCTTCTTTCATTACATACTTTGTTCAGCTTTCGTCACTTATTAGTCGTTCACATTATATTCTCACGTTCTAAATGACATTCATATTGTGTTTTGCTTTCTTTTCATTCTTCTTTACGAATACCGTACTCACATATGGAACGGTTGCTATATTACAATTTCTTATCTTTTACTTCTTATGGGCCCTCTCCTGCTGTACCATAGTGCGCATAACCAGTGAGGAGTGGGGTAGCTAACCAAAATCAACTCACTCACAGTTTCATTTCATTCATAATCATAATAACCTTTCCTTCGAAGGCCGGTACAAACTGCATGTTTAATTTCTTACCGTTTGTCAACTTTCACATTATGAGAGTAACTTTGTTTCAACCTTACTCAAATTTTCAACCTTTAAACACAAGCCACACTCTTTCTCATTCAATTTTATCATCAACAGCATCGCAATTCTAGGCTTTCATCAAAATTCTCACAAAATTTCTCCATAACCAAATATGCTAGAAACAAAGTCAAATAACCAAGAAACCATCCTTTAATCACTAGATTTTCAAGTCCTTTAACTATCACAAGCTAATTAGCATTTTAAGCAAATTTTTTTCATGCTTTCCACTATACTCCACGTGCAGCCATGGTGATGAAAAAAAGAAAAACATGAAATCTCACCTTAGAGAATGAAGAACAAGTTTTGGAGACACTATTCCTCGGTAACTTAATTAATTTCCGCTTAAATCTCGTTTTTCCTTACTTTCATGAAAAATTTTTCCTCTCTTCTCTCTTGGCTAGTCACTCCCTATTTTTGAATGAAAAATCGACATTTTTTGTGTCTTTTCTCCTTTAAAAACTGAGCAACAAAAGTAAGGGGGGCTAAAATGTAATTTTGACAATTTTAAAGGGTTATTTTGTAAGAAAAGTCAAAATTTCCTTCTTCACTAAGACTTTGGACGGCCACCTCTTTCATCCTACTTTCCATGTGTCACAATCTCCTCACTCCATTCATTAAACACTTTTAATCTCAACCATTCATTGTTTTAATAATTATCCTATTTCAGTTTAGCTTACTTTCCTGTCAGGTGCGCGTTTTATTTGCGTTTTTCAGACAGTTGGTCAACTTAGTCAACTTTCACCATTCTTGACCATTTTTTTGAGGGCGACCCATTGGTCGACTATTGGTTAACAAATTTTGACTCGGTCAACTCAAATCACTCGAAACCCCAATTTCTCAGTTCGGCCATCCGAACCATTTTTTCGTCCATTTTTCATTCTGATTGTCTTTAAAACCCTAGAATTCATGTCTTTAAATTCCTTTTCATTTCTTAACCTTAATATTCATGTGTTTACCCACTTGTTGGTTTAACACAATGTTCCATACTTCATTCTCGAATGTAGTCTGAAAATCTATAACTGCATCATAGTTTAGAAATTTTTGATTTTTAACTTATAACTTGCTATTTAGTTCTATTATCAACAAGTACTTATCATAGAAGTATTTATATTGATAATACAAAGGATTTCAGAAAATTTTATCTTATACAATAATTCCGATACATTTCCCGGTAATGACACTATATGAACATTCATTACATCATATAATATTCAAAAAGCATCACTCATATTTTAACATACATTGATCTTGCAATATGCACCATTTTGTGCAATACGGAGGAATAAGTTCATTCATATCATAGACAAAAGAAAACTACTGGTACTTATGTCACATCCCCCAAATAGGGGCCGGCGACGTGGAGGCTCGATTAGGGGTTAAACGCCATTAAGAATAAAATATTAAGAAAATTTCCAAACGAGCCCCACAATTAACTGGAAATAAAGTACAAGGGGAAGGTTCTAAAACTTGAGCATCTGACAACACACAGGGCTCCACCCATAGGACATTTAGTATTATACATACATAAACAAGTAAATAACATTACAAACATCAACTACAGTCTAGAATTCCAAATATCAGAGTTTACAGAATTTACAATTCTTACATTTGTATACAAGGATGATTACAATCCTCTCTTAATCCGACGGTAGCACAAACTCAGCTACTCCACACCGCTCCTAGAGTCACCTGGGAGGAGTTTAATATTTATAAAATAATAAAATGTGAGCGTAAGGCCCAGTAGGATATATTTTATAAACTTTATAAATAAATGAATAAATAAATAAGCAAGTGAATAAATAAATGGATAAGTAAATAAATTAGACATTCAGTTCCAACACAACAGCTGGAACCTCACATCCTTTTTCTCAAAGGAAAAATATAACTGAAAATAACCATATTACAGGCATCAGCAAGTAATTTATACTAAGATAAATTACTTACACAACCACGTGCACAAGCCTTATCACCCCAGGCTGGATTTCGGGTTTTGCCCCCAAGGATGCACTCTCCACATCCTATCTAGGCCATCAGCTGGTTTACTGATTCGCAAGATCTCTTATCTTAAGAAATCATTCATTAAACTTTCTGAAATCGTTCATTAAACTCCTACCTCACGAATACCATAACTACAACAAGTCATGGGTTTTAAATATTTTTCTTTCGCAATCAAGCCCCTTTTCTTCAAAACATTTGTAAGGCCAAAACTCTTTTAAAATCAGGCTCACAAAGGAAAGGGTAAAGAATCCTACCTCACGAATACCAAATCTGTGACTAGCGTGGCTCTATTCCGGCTTCCACTTCCTCCAAGCATTTCAATCTGAGTCCTCAGCTAGCACTGATACAAAACAACATTTTAGGATCTAATTCTCATTCCTAAAGAAATTCAATCTCAATTATGCACCAAGATTTCCTATTCGTGTGCCTTAATCAACTTTCAAGTTTCATTATCATTTCATGTTTCAAATCATCATTCCAAGCGTTTTCAATCTCAAAACATGGATTAAAGATGCAAATCCATCTATCTCAAGTTCCCAAATGAAGCTAATTTGGGTTCTCCTCAAAAACTGAGGTCAAAGCAGCATTTTAAAAAACAAATAGGGTCAAATCCCATGTGCACCGGTCGACCGATGACAGAGCAGTGCAACACCACCGGTCGACCGGTAGTGTGCACTTCGGTCGACCGCACAGGTCGACCGGTTGCAATGCGATCCGGTCGACCAGATAGGTCGACCGGTGGAATCAGTAGGGTGAGGGAAACTCACCTAAATTAGTCTGAAAACTTGCAATTTCAGTTCCAATTCAAAATATCTCAAGGGAAAACCACTAGATCCGGGTGCTAAGTACTAAATCAAGTCCAACGAACCCAAGATCTCCAACTTCTACTATGGTTTTACTCAAAATCCATGAAAATCCGTGTTGAACTAAAAATAGGTTTTCAAATACACAAATCTGAGATTCAAGAGAGGGTTTTTTTTTTTTTTTTTTTTTTTTCAGAAATCTTACCTCAAATCCTTCTCTTGATGTTGAAAACTTCTTTAAATCTGTCTTTGGTTCGAGATCTGGTCATTTTGAGTCAGAAACGGGAGAAAGAGAGAGTAGGAGTGAGAGTGAGTGAGAGAGAGAAAGTGAGAGTATGCACGGGAAAGGAAAGAAAGGAAGGAAAAGGAAAAGCAAAGAAAAAAGAAAAAGGAAAAGAAAAAAGAAAAGAAAAGAAAAGACAGGTGTCCAACATTTAAAATGACAGTCTAGAAATGTGCCCATACACATTTCTGGGTAAAAATGTAAATACTGAGAATATTTAAATACCTTAGAATTTTTTAAATTCACTCATTAGAAACATTTAATAATCAATAATCAATAATTAATCCAGATTACGCACACTAATAAATCTCAATTACCTTAATGAATTCCATTTAATTTTTCAGGGAGTTTCAACTTACGATATGCATAACTTTTGTGCAATATAGAAAAATACGCTTGTTAGGGATATAGACAAAAGAAAACTGTTGTACTCACTGGAGTTCCGCTAATATCATGACTTACGAATCCCCAGAAACAATCCAACTTCGATCGTCTACCGATCTTATTATATAAATTTTTGATCGTTAGATTTACAATCTAAGACCAATAATTGCAATAGAATTTAACTTGAAAAGGTTTATAATTCTAATGTTCGATATCTGTACCAAAATATCTCCTATCTCAACATTGTGCTCCAAACTTGTGCATATTTGATCTATAATTACCATCTTGGACCAGTTTCAGAAATTAGCTCGGAATTGGCGTCTAAGGACATTTTTGAGAAAAATACTATTTCACAAAAGTTGTTCGGAACAAAACTTCCTACAACTTGATGTCGATTAATTTTTGAACTTAAGCTTCAATCTTGGTCCGTTGGCCTAAGCATGGTCAGTTACACATTTTCGGTCATTAACTTAGCTTTCAGTTTTGGTCTGAAACTGAGAATTTTCATCGTTTTAGGTTTCTGCACATCTTCAGTCACCTTATCAACTTATTTTTCACACCTTATTCCTCCTATTCTTTAGTCCAATCAAAATTAGTTCATATCTCTAAACTAAATTTCGGCGGAGTTCCGCCTGATTTTTCGTGTTTCCCGAGCTATCCATAGCTCATTTTATCTGTTGTTTCAACCTTTTAAACACATATCACAACCATTCTCATTCCTTTTATCATACTAAACATCATAAGCTTTTGGGTTTCATCACTATTGTCAGAAGATTTCTCCCTAAATAAAATGCTAAAAACATAATCTAATAACTGAAAATGTCTCCTTTAAACATCAAGTTTTTTAGTACCATTCATAACCAAAAGCAAATCATCATTCTTAGCAAAAAAATTTCTATAATCTCTACTGTTCATGGACATGCATCCAAAGTGAAAAATGAGGAGAAAAATTGAAATATCACCTTAGAAGAATAGAGAGAAGACCTTAGTGGCGTGAATTGATGGTATAATTTGCCAATTTAGATTTGAACTTGTTTTCTCAATTTTTGGGAGAATATTTTTTCTTCTCTTTTGGCTGAATGCTCACTGGTTTTTGGCATGAAATATGAACACTTAAATTGTGTTTATTCACTAAAAGAACCAGTTAAAAAAAAGAAAGGGACCAAAGAGCAATTTCCATATTTACCAAGGTCCTTTTTACAAAAAAAGTCAAAAATATCTTTTCTTTTCTTCTTCGGTAAGCTTGGCTGGCCACCTCTCTTCCCACATGTCCTAATCTCAGCCTTCCATCCATTTAGTTGCTTTAAATCTCAACCATCCATATATAATAGTTATCTTTTTCCGGTTCAGTTTAATACTTATCTGGTGCTCGTTTTACCTGCGTTTTCTGGACAATTGGTCAGCTTGGTCAACTTTACTCAACCTTGACTAACTTTTCAAGAGTGACCTATTGGTTGAATCTTGCTCAATAAATTTTGACTCGGTCAACCCTAATTCGTCGAAAACCCTAATTTTCTCAGTTTGGCCTTTCGAACCTCTTTTTCATCTGTTCTTCGTTCTGGCTGTTTCTAAAACTCTAAAATTGATGTTTTTCAATTCTTTTTCATTCTTTAAGCTTAATATTTATGTTTTTGTTCTCTTATGGGATAACAAAACATTGCGAGCCTCATTCTTGATTACAGTATGAAATCGGTGACTGCATCATACCTTAGAAATTTCTAATTTTTAACTTATAATTTGCAATTCAATATTATTATAAGAAAATACTTATCATTGATGTATTCATACTTATAATACAAAGAGTTTCAAGAAATTTTCCCAGTCATGCAGTAGATAACTCCGATCAATCAAGATCGAGAGACAAAAAGTACAAAGGCCTACCATAGCAACTGCAATGAAACATGACATGTGCACTAAACATAACGAAGACACTAGAAGGTGAGGAGACCACCTCCGTTATTACAACAAAACACCAAAAAAAATAACAAAAACATCCTAAAACTAAATGGTAAAAACATCACCACGTTTATTTAAGAAATACAGAAATTAAAAAAAAAAAGAGGTATTCAAATAATGCCAATCGGATATCCGAGAAATAAATGGCCACCACCAAGAATGAGTGAGGGTGCTGTGGCAAACCAACCGATCAAAGAAGATGTTGAAAATGAGCCGAGCCTTTGCTGCCTCTAAGCGCCGTCAATAAAGGGAAGAGCCTCATGGTGTATGAAGCTGCTGGCCCTTAAGACCTGACACCCCACCACATAGAGGATAACCAAAGGAGCAAGATATTGAGAAGGCCAAGTCCTTGTGGGCTCAATCTCGCCAATGTACTGATGCACCCAATGTCTACAACTAAAGACAAACCGGAAAGAACCACCTCAAAAACCGTACCTCCCTCACAAAACAAGATGCCACTTGTGTTTCACCAGAGAGGTCCAATCCGTCACATCTAGGCACCACCAAGGAGACCAAGAGTTCGAAGCACCGTCTAAGGGCGGCATCAAACTCCGATCCTTTGAATCCTATCTCTGAGGCAGCACAAAGAAAAGTGAAGGAGGAAGAAAAACCCTAGCAGAGGGAATATCACTTTTTTCCCTTATCGTTAATGTTTTGATAGCAAGAATCCATGCATTCGCACATGTGAAAGTAAGCATTACACGGTGTCCTTTTTGTCCATTTTTTCACTTATTTAATGTCTTTATGACGCGTTCTTACGAGTTTATATAATTATACTAGTTGAAGAACACGTGCTATGTACATGAAGAGTAATCATGTATTAAGTTTTAATTATTATGTTAGTATTAAAAGTACATAAAATTCAAAAAGAAACTAAAATTTTAAAAATTAAATTTTAGGTTAAGTAGCCAAAAAACCAAAAGGACTAAGATGAAAAGGGGTAAAAACCTTAGAGAGCAAAAAAAAAATGTTGTTGTACTGTAGCATTTTGAATTAAACAGGCGTCATTTTGGTTGAAAAACGCGTGAATAATAAAGGGGATTCACACTTCTTATATGTGTAGATTACTAAAAGGGGGGGAGAAACACTAGCTTTCCCTTCCTCGGAGTTATCATGTCGGCCATGATCTTTTGCTATTTCACTTCAAAGTTCAAACCCCTATGCCCTCCTACTCGCCTTTTCATGTCCTTTTTTTTTTTTTGTATGCCTACTTCTCTTCACTTGCTTTCTCCTTCTCTTTTCCCTTTGTATATGCAAAAGTCCGCCGCCCATTTGAGACTCTTTCTCTCTTTCTCTCTCTCATGGTATAATCTTTCTAGGCGTGTCCCGTTCTAGTAGCGGAGAAAAAAAAATACAAATAGTACATGCATTATGAAAGTAAATAGGACCTTTATCGATACATAAAAATAAGTGGGTTATATTTTATTGCCCCACAAATATCTGAAGTACATACAATGTAATTATATGTTAAGTTTATATTTATCTGATAAGTTTACTAAATTAATCAGTTTAGATGGGGATTTTTAAATTTAAAGTGAAGGGTCAAGATCAATGACAATTAAAGATCTAATATTAATTGATGGAGGAAGAAAAAGGGGGAAAATTCAAGCATAACCGGCTTTTGTGTCGGGAATTGTGTGAGGAACTGGAAATATGTGAGGGATTAGGCCAAATTATGTGGGGAATTAAGTGAGATTAATTGAGGGTTAGGGGAGAATTAGGTGACAAAATTTGACCATGTAAAAGATTCCTTCCCTTCCCCTCCCTTGGATGGCCCAATTAAAATAGTATCATTAAGGATTTTTAGGTCTCAACATTGGCTATTGAATTTTACTCTTTTGAAGTAAGTAATTTGACAGATTATAATCCTTAATTTGACAAATTATGCTGGTGGCAGGTCTATGGTCGCGGGCGGAAAGTCTTTGATCGCCAGTGGCAAGGGTCATTTGACAGAATACTATCTATAATTTATCAGATTATTATCAAAAGGGTAACCTATCCATAATGATGTATTTAAGGGTTAGTTTTAATATTTTTCTCAACCACAAAAGAAAATTTTTGCAAATAAGGCCCTCTTAAAGCTTGCTCTTCACTTAGACAACAGTTGGACTAAAACTCACCATTTCTCTCTTTCTTCTCCTCAAATTTTCAGGACATAAAAGTCACCCTTTTTTCCCCAAATCTAGCGAAGTCTCTCTTCCTCGATATTTCAAAATATCCCATCCGTAAAACTTAGAAAATTTCCCCTTCAATCCAAGATTTAGAAGATCAAGTCCATTTGGCAGGAAAGTGTTGTTTGAATTGTCAGTTTTAGTTTGAGCTTTGATTAAACACTACTTAGAAGAAGAACAAATTTTCAAGGAGATTGAAGAAGTCCAAGGAAGCTCGAAGAGTCCACTCAAGTTCTAGGTAAGAGATTGAAAACATTAACTTTCTGTAAAAAAGTTTCTAGTTATTGTTAATATATATATATATATATATATAATTAGTTGTGTTCATCTTTCGCTAAGAATGTTAGTACCGTGATTTTGTGTCTGTATAATACTATTAAAGGTTTGTCGTATGATGCTTTAGGTACCACCAGTGCCATTTTTCTGCTCTCTAAAGTCTGCTCTTATATATATTTTCTTCCTTCTATGTTCATCCGCAACTTATACAAGTACTTACCCGTTTACATACAAATTGTACGTCCTTTTAATTAATTGAGATAAATGATATATTAGGCCACGCAAATGTCGGACGTTGAACATAATTCCTCGGACTCACCCCAGCCAATGGTACTAATTTCCTCATGTGCTTTTGTTTTATTATCACTAAAAATTATACCTATTGTTCCTCGTTCTAAAACCATTAACGTTTTCTTGTTTTTTTTTTTTTCTTTTTTTGTTCTTTTCTTTTCTTCTTCTTCGTCTTTGATCTGAAAGGATATCATAAAAGCTGCTGAAACCGCTATCAAGAGTCTGGTACATAAATAATTCTTTCTATATGCTGTAGATATATATATATATATATATATATATATATTATCTGAACTATGCCATTTTTAATATCCCATATTTGTCCATATTCCTTTACACTTTTTTACATGTGTGTTCTTCTCTGTAATTAACAATTGTTCTGTAATTAGCAGTTGTTGTTTGATACTGATTGTAATTTTCAAATTCACAGGATGACAATACCCCTCCACCAATAATTGAGCTTTTGACAACTTTCCTAAGAGAAGTCGAAAAATATGTAAGTAGTTCTCATTCATATATAAACAGCTTTTAGTATATGATTGTATTAAGAGTTTGGTATCATGGGTGGAAATTGTAAATATGGATAGATTAGGTGTCAATCTGTAAATAGGAGTAAGTAGATTGCTTTTGTTTCTATTTTTTGTTTTCTTGCTAAGCTGGAGATCTGTTGCAACAAGATCTTTTTCCTGCTTCTTTTCCGTTTTGTATAAGGACCTTTTTGGTTGTTTTTTCCAGTAAGCAATTTAGTGAGTGCTTCATTTTTCCCATGTCTCTCAGTGGTGTTTATTTCCTTTTTGTAATATGGTATAAGAGCAGTTTGATTCCTCTGCCAATCTCTAGAAATTTTTCACTACCCGTCCAATGACTAGGGCCGGCGGAAATCCCAACAATCACGTGGTTGTGGGTTCCTTAGCTCCATCGGCCATGGAGGATTCAGCGAGCCCTTTCTTCCTGCACAATGGAGACCACCCAAGAATCATTTTGGTTTCCAATCCACTCGCTGGATCCAATTTCAACACCTGGAGCCGATCCATGATTATGGCTTTGACTGCCAAGAACAAGATCAGATTCGTTGATGGGAGAATTCCACGACCTGAATCAGACGATCTCCTCTCTGGCGTGTGGATACGCTGCAACAACATGGTGATTTCCAGGATCTTGAATGTTGTAAGTCGAGACATAGCCGACAGTCTTCTTTACATTGATACTGCTGCTGATATTTGGGCAGATCTCCATGAACGCTTCCATCAGAGTAATGGGCCACAAATTTTCCAGATGAAGACTCACCTCGTGGCTTTGCATCAAGGAGCTCTTGATGTGAGCACGTATTTTATCCGTCTGAAGATACTTTGGGAGGAGGTAAAGCTGTACCAGCCAATTCCCGTTTGTCGCTGTGGAGGGATGAAAAGCTGGATGGAGTATCAGCAACAAGAGTGTGTGATGCAGTTCTTGATGGGACTGAATGAATCCTCCAGCCAGACACGAGCCCAGATCCTACTAATGGACCCCTTACCACCTTTGACCAAGTTGTTCGCTCTTATGGTACAAGAAGAGCGCCAGCGGGCAATCAACGGTGGGATTCCTGTTCCCACCACTCTGGCCGTAGGAGATTCACCTTCTACAGTTCCCACTGCACCGGTGTCCAACTTCACACCTAGGCTCAGGCGAGACCGTCCGGTCTGTACCCACTGTGGCTTGCAAGGTCACACGGTGGACAGGTGTTACAGAATCCATGGCTTTCCTCCTGGTTTCAAGACAAAGCCCATGCAAGCACCATCTAGGCCACAAGTAAACCAGGTTGCAGTAGTGTTGTCTGAAGAGCGCACCCCAGAGGCTCCAGCTAGGGACTTAACTGCCTCCCAATGCTAGCAGCTCATAGCCCTCTTAAGCTCTCAACTCCAGACCAGCGCCTGCTCAACTTCGGATCAGCAACAGCCCAAACCATCAGTCTCAAGCTTCAGCGGTACCCTCTTTCTCCCTGCTAATTCTGTTTTGTCTACTGCTTTTTTTCCTTCCACATATTGGATTTTGGACACAGGAGCAACACACCATGTTTGTTGCTCCTTATCATGTTTTGATCACTCTAAACCTATAACCTACTCCTCTGTTTCGTTGCCTACTGGTCTCACTGTAGAAGTCACTCGTATAGGATCTGTTCCTTTTTCAAATAACCTCATTCTTCACAATGTTCTCTATGTGCCACAATTTCGTTTTAATCTCTTGTCAGACAACTCACTCACCCAGAGTCATCATTTGTCAGTTAATTTTCATTTTGCCTCTTGTGTGCTCTAGGACCATACTCAGGGCCGAATGATTGGGATAGGTAGAAGAGAAGGAAATCTCTACGTCTTGGACTCTACAAGCCTAGCTCCTGATTCCCCTAGTCATTTACCAGTTTTCCCTAAGTCTATAGCAGATTGTAATAATTTTGCTTAACAGAAAATGAAATTTGGCACTATAGGTTGGGACATCCCTCTTATGTAAAGATTCACACATTGAGAAATGAATTGAAAATTACAGATATTACAAATGATTCTTCTCATTGTTCAATATGCCACTTTGCTAAGCAACGCCGATTGCCCTTTATTTCTTCCAATTCCTTAATACACTGTGACATATGGAGGCCCACCAATGACCACTGAAGGTTTTCGCTATTTTTTAACCATTGTAGATGATTGTACACGTTTTACTTGGGTATACTTCATTCGTGCCAAATCCGATGTCAAAATTGTATTTCCAGATTTTTTCACTTTGATTCAAAACCAGTTTAATACAACCATCAAGTCGGTTAGGTCTGATAATGCCAAAGAATTGTCTTTCTCTGAATTTTTCTGCAAAAAGGGCATCATCCCTTACCATTCTTGCACAGACACCCCCCAACAAAATTCTGTTGTTGAAAGAAAACACCAACACATTTTGAACGTAGCTTGAGCTCTTCATTTTCAGTCTCACATACCTCTAGATTATTGGGGAGACTGTGTACTCACAGCTATTTACCTCATTAATCGAACTCCCTCCCCCCTCCTGTCGAATAAAACTCCTTTTGAACTTCTTTGGAAAAAGAAACCATCATATTCTCACCTTAGGGCTTTTGGTTGCTTATGTTATGGTTCCACACTCAATAGACATCGACACAAGTTTTCACCTCGAGCCATAGAGTCTATTTTCCTTGGTTATCCTCCCGGGTACAAGGGTTATAAACTCCTTGATCTTGCCACCAACTCCATATATATTTCCAGAGATGTTGTTTTTCACGAAACAACTTTTCCCTTCGAAACAGAAAATTTTTCGGATTCCTCTATTGATTTCTTCTCTGACAGAGTGTTACCATGTGTCTCTGATGTTGAGTCTCCTCCTCCCATGTCCAATCCTCTACCTGATTCTCCTTCCACTTCCACACGTCCAATTCGCCATGTTAAGACCCCTTCTTATCTCCGAGACTATCACTGCTCTAATGTCTCTCTTCTTTCATCATCCACAGCTCATCCCCTCTCTCATGTGTTAAGCTATGACAAATTGTCCAATGATCACAAAGCTTTTGTCCACTCTGTCTCCACACACTTCGAACCATCCAGTTTTTCTCAGGCTGTTGCTGTACCGGAATGGAGAAATGCAATGACTGCCGAGCTTGAAGCTCTTGAGCAGAATGACACATGGTCAGTGACCACTCTTCTTGCCGGGAAGCATCCCATTGGTTGCAAATGGGTCTACAAACTTAAGTACCGGGCTGATGGTACCCTAGAACGTCACAAAGCCCGTCTCGTTGCAAAAGGATACACGCAACAAGAAGGCATTGATTACCTTGACACTTTTGCTCCTGTGGCTAAAATGGTGGCGGTTAAGGTCCTTCTTGCCCTTGCTGCCATCCATGGTTGGTCTCTCATCCAACTTGATGTGAATAATGCTTTCCTTCACGGTGATCTCCAAGAGGAAGTTTACATGTCTTTACCTCATGGTTATCACCGTGAGGGGGAGTCCTTACCTCTTAATCCTGTCTGCCAGCTACATAAGACCATTTATGGGCTTAAATAAGCCTCTCAGCAATGGTTCTCCAAGTTCTCAAGTGCATTACTTGAACAAGACTTCAAACAAGCTGCCTCAGACAACTCCTTGTTTATTAAAAGGAATGGAGTCTCTTTCATTGCATTGCTAGTCTATGTAGATGATATTGTTATTGCCACTAACAATGAGACTCTAGTAGAGGATTTCAAAACTTTTCTTGACAGCCGTTTCAAACTCAAGGACTTGGGAAGATTGAAATATTTCCTGGGGATAGAAGTGGCTAAATCAAATACAGGCATCTCTTTAAGCCAGAGGCATTATGCCTTGCAGCTCCTCTCAGACAGTGGTTATCTTGGATGCAAAACTAGGAAGACCCCCATGGATCCCAATGTGAAACTTTCCCAAGATGAGGGAGAATTACTTGATGATCCATCTCAGTATAGAAGAATTATTGGGAAGCTTCTATACCTCACAATAACAAGACCAGACTTGTCATACTCTGTTAACAAGTTAAGCCAATTTCTTGCCCAACCGAGAGCCCCTCATTTGAAGGCTGTACAACGGGTTCTTCAATATGTCAAGGCAATAGTTGGACAAGGGATCTTCTTTTCTGCCAGCTCCTCAGTCCATTTGAGAGGTTTCGCTGACTCAGACTGGGCTTCTTGTCCGGATAGTAGGAGATCCATTAGTGGTTTTTGCATCTTCCTTGGGGACTCACTGGTTTCCTGGAAATCCAAAAAGCAACATACTGTTGCAAGGTCTACAGCTGAGGTAGAATACAGATCAATGGCCAATGCAACATGTGAGCTTATGTGGCTGCTCTCCTTGCTCAAGGATCTGGAAATCGACCATTCCAAGCTTGCAG
>NW_010359286.1:52306-95934 GCF_000414095.1 Morus notabilis | reverse complement strand
GAGTAAAAAAATTTTTTTTTTTTTTTTTTTTTTTTTTTTTTTTTTTAGTGCAAGTATCCATCATTAAAGAAATCAATTTGCGCCAGATAATTGCCAACAAAGATAACATAATCTATCTGATACAAAAAGGTACTGAGCTAAGAAGCTAGATTTTCCAAGTAAAATCTGTTAAAAGTACTATATTCCTACTTTTACTTTTGGGATACAACTTACAAAGCAGATGACAAAGGGTATTACTTGTGCAACGACAAATAAAATCAAGAATCAAGGGCTGTCAGAACTACAATCTTGAGCAATTGCCACTATATTCCATCTCAGTTACAAAGACATTAAAACTACTTCCAAGTTCAAAAACTCCTAGTTCTCATTCATATATAAACAGCTTTTAGTATATGATTGAGAGAGTTAACATCATGAATTATTGTTAATTTTGTGTTAAGCGTTTCTTCCCATAAGTTAACCTAATCAAAACAGTAGGTGTTACTTCTAACCTCTTCTTCAGAAATTAAGTAGAGAAGTAAACTGCATTCTCATCCATATATCCTTTGTCGGTTTCCAGAAAACTGTAAGGTTCAAACTAAACTATGCAGAATACGTACATTTCAAAACTTTTCAGCAAATAAGACTTCAAATGGACTGCGACTAACATCTGTACCTGTGAGTTGTTGCATCACAAGAAACGATATGAGTTTAAAGTTCAATAAGCAAAATCTATATGCATGCTCATGACATTAAACTTTTCTATTCTATACCCACTTTATCCAAAGCATTACTTAAATCTATCATACCTTAACCTGGTATCCAATAAGTTGTGAGTTTTACGGGACCTGTTTTAATTGTTCGCATAGAGATAAGTGGCTAGGCTACCTTCGCCATTTTTCCTTAAAGGGTTGATCACTATATGTGTCTACACTTTATTGGTTTCACCTCAAGGTGTCTAACCACTTATTTGGGTTCGATGGTCCTTTCAGCGACTTTTCCCTACTAAATATCTATAACGACTCGCACCTTCACTTAGTATGATATTGTCCGTGTTGAGCTTAAACCCACACAGATTTACTTTGAGAATGATGCCAAAAAGCATCATACCATTTAGAGGTGGTGCCTTTCCATATGAAATCAATTATTCTTTTCTCAAGCGATGTGGGACAACATAATTTGACCTATATTGGCCCTTTTGTCTCAAGGGGTATTGATGGTTGTCTCTATCACCTCTCTTTTTAAGGGCTTAACATCCCCTTTGGCGACACTTTCGGTTGGGTCCAGGCTCCAATACCATCTATAAAACTTGAACCTCCACTTGCTTTAATACTATCGTTTTGTGCCTGAGCCTGCTTGATTTTACTATTGGACTTCACACTAAAAGGTCTCATCATAAATAACTTTGAACATAACTTATTATCCATATTAATATTAATAATAACATCATATCGTTTATACAAATAAGTGGCAGGTGAGAGATGTACTTACTTGATCTCTAGATTTACTCAACCTTCTACAGTAGGTAAGACGACACGTCAGGTTCTCGGTGTGCTCGCCACTTTAGAGAGTACTCACCAAACATCGATATTCAACACAAAATTACTAACTATATCAAAACAATGTCTGAAACGTCTTATCTCATTATCTATTATCCATTCAGTTTATATAGCATCAAATAGGAGGAAAACCATAACTTCCCAAATTTAGAAACCAATTTTTAAAAGTGGGCCAAATGAGCTTTGCTCATTTTAAAAATTCATAAATAATTCATCTTAAATTCAAGGTAGTCAAAACCAGCAGCAATAAAAACTAGACTTGTAAACAAAGAGTTTGATATATCATATGCCTTCTGTAATGACCCATACATTCACTTATTATGATATTGTTCGCTTTCGGCTTAGGTTCTGCATTCATTTTCCTTTTGACTTCGCCCCTAAAAGCCTCGTACTAATAGAAAGTGGGGTTCTTCCTTATAAACGATCACCTATATCTTTCTTCAGACGATGTAGGAGTGCACAATTTACCTCATCTTGTCCCTTTTGCCTCAAATGGATTAATTATTGCCACAATCATTCTCCTTTTAGGGACATAACGTCCTCTTTAGCCACACTTTCATGGCAGTTCAATTTCTTACAATTTTGAACTACAATAGTCATTCACCATTTTTCATAACTATATAGTACTGTAATTATTATTATTATTAACATTATTATTACTATTATTATTATTATTATTATTATTATTATTATTATTTTATTAACACGGGTTTCAATAATATAAATTCCTATTGTTATATGGGGAGATTAAGGAAAATAGTTCGATTAAAAGAGCAATAAAAATATATAGGTGAAGATTTGTAATTAGTTAGTAAATGGGTGTAAATTCGGATCTACACTAAATTAATATTTAAAAAATGTCCCTAATTAAAATAGAAAATGAAATTTTAAGATTTACTCTAACTCTCTCTCCACCCTCCCTCTATCGTCTCGTTGTCTACACAATAAATCCAAGATTTATTAATCAATACAATATGTGTTTTGATAGTAAATCCTCAATTTACGTGTAAATTCAAGATTTACAAAGGAACATAAATTGTGTTATGGTAGTAAATCCTAGATTTACAAATAGAAATAAAATATGTTTATCTAATATTATTAAAATTCTGACTTTACCGTGTAAATCTAAGATTTATGAAGGAACATGAATTATGTTTATCTAAATTATGGTCGTAAATCTAAGATTTACGAATAAACAATCTATGTTGTTATTAGAAATCTTGGATTTATTTTTTGGTAAATACTAAATTTACGAGTAGAAATGAAATATGTTTATCTTATATTAGTAAAGGTTTGAATTTACCATGTGAATCCATTATTTATGAAGGAATAGAAATTATATTCTATTGGTAAATATGAGAGTTACACTATGAAACCATGATTTATGAAAATGAAGAGAAATGATAATATTAGAAAATGAAAAACTCAAAACATAAAAGACCTATTAATAACATAAGTTTTATATGTAGGCTCATTACAATTTCCCTCAAAAACGAACACAGGCTTCACATTTTGACTGTTAAATTTTACTGTCTTTTCATATAGGGAAATTATATTGACACTCCTTGAGTTTATAAAGGCACCCCATAATTAGCAAAAGGACTAAAAGGAACAATTTAAGAGAAGTAAGGTTGTTCATGGGTCGGGTTGGTGCGGGGTAAGGCTTTTTCTTCCTTCGCTCTAAAGGGTGCAGGTTACACATATTTATAACATAAGTTTTATATGTAGGCTCATTACAATTTCCCTAAAAAACGAACACAGGCTTCACATTTTGACTGTTAAATTTTACTGCCTTTTCATATAGGGAAATTATATTGACACTCCTTGAGTTTATAAAGGCACCCCATAATTAGCAAAAGGACTAAAAGGAACAATTTAAGAGAAGTAAGGTTGTTCATGGGTCGGGTTGGTGCGGGGTAGGGCTTTTTCTTCCCTTGCTCTAAAGGGTGCAGGTTACACATATTTAGCCCTAACGATGTTAGAAAAATTTCACAATCCAATGATGTTGGGTTGGGTTGGGGCGGTGCGGGTTGGGTTGGGTGGTCGGTTTCAATATTTAAAAAATCAAAGATGACATTGTAATGACCTTTAGATCTAATATATTTTAAACTTTAACGATGACATCTCTAATGTAGCGATCCTGCTTTGAGGCCGCCACTGTAACTAACTTTTTAACTTGTACTTACTGAAATTTCTTAAAATTTACGGAATATTTTTTTTTTTAAAAGGGTCTTATAATAAATATAAGATACAAAATTACCTTCTTAATTAAAATATTCAAATCTTAACATATTTGTTTCAGAATCATAATTAACAAAACTATTTATAACATAAAGCTGATTGCGGAAATATTTGCGAGCGGTATCCATATTCCGAGCCCCACATCGTTCGTCCACTCGCCGGCAGTCCATCAGACATTATATGCCGGTTGCTTACCTACAGTATAAACATTCTATAATGAGCTTTCACTCAGCAAGTAGGAACTACCTCTCGCAAAATAACTATAAGTTCACATGAATAAATATGCATGAGCCAATTATGCTTAATTATGATGTCTTATCAGAATCTTATTGTCTTATCTTCTCTTATCTTTTGGGCCCGAGTGGTCGTACCACTTGCGCGCAATCATCGGGACGTGAGGGTTTGCAAGGTCCCCCATGACACCGTGATTATAACTTGAATGCCTCCTTTGAGTCGGAGGACATTATTATTTTTTTTTTTCTTTTCTCCCTTGCGGAGCTTGAGTTACCTCCCTTGTGGAGGCTGATACAACACTGAACTGAGATTACTCTTATAAGTTCCTCTTAACTTATTAAGGTGTATGCAATATGACCTAGCATAGCATACTATATCATGTACTCGAACACATATAATTCGGGTGTACTGCTTAAGTGTATGTAGTATAACATAGCATAGCATTCATAACATTAAATGTACTCAAACATATATAGTTCTTGTGTACTGTTTACTTAAAATCTATTTATACTGTAGGCGAGATTCCTACTTACTTGATTTTCAAAGCTGGAATCCCCTTTTCGCCTATCAGCCTAGTCTCTTGCTTTCTTCTGAAAATGAACACCCATTAAGGGTGTGAGATTAACTGTTATTTGTTATTCTATTTTAGCAACACTACACCACAATAGGCTTTTCGTAGCTGACGAAAAACGCTTTTAATCACTATCAATAGTGCTTTTTAGAGTGCTAGGACAGCGGGCGCTATTATAGGTCCTAAGAAAACATAGCATTTCAGGAGAGTTATAAAAAGCGCTATAGAATTGAAGTATTATAGCGTGTAAGAAAAGTTATTTTCATCCTCTTACAGCTCTTTAGCATAGCTATGATACAGATTAATAACTTTTTTTCCTTATTATGTTCAAACTGTTGTAACTTTCTAAAATTATTATTGATATCCTTTTAAATTCATTCAAATAAATGGTAATTCCGAACAACATCTTATATCTAAATAGGAATATTCAAATTAAAACATAAAAACATTCAAATTAAAACATGAAAACATTCAATGTAATAATTGTTATAAATATCTACAAAGTTGCCAATAATATGTTTACAACAAAAGCCACACCATTTGTCCACAACTTTAGAAGATTGCCAAATTATTGAACTTACATATCAACTTCGTTAAATGTTGTCAACATAGCAAATGTATTCTGAGAATCTTTCAAGCGTGTTGCAACTCGTTTCCTAAGTCTTGTCATCGGAACCTAGACACAAGAAAAAAAGAAATTGTCGAAGCAAGTCAAGCAACTTTAAACCAAACTAAAGTAACCTTGTTTTCAAACTAATAATGAAACTCACTCGTCTTTCCCTGTCCTTAGGAGGAAGCTGGGGTTCTGTGGGTTTAGGTGGTGATGGAAGCCCCTTAGCCTTGGGTGGTGGAGATGGTTCTTTCTTTGCCTCCTTGACAGGGGCAGTTTCTGCTTTAGGGGTTTGCTTTTCTACACTTTCCTGCTTTTTGGGAGGTGATGGCTGGCTAGCAGGCTGTTCCAATGGAGCAACTTGTGGTGCACCTTCACCTGATTTTGAGATGACAGCAATCTTGACGCCTGGTTCCACAGTCTCACCTTCCTTAGCCAACAACTATTTCCAATAATATAGATATTTCAGTGAATGCAGATAAGAGGAAGAATTAATATTATTAATAGTATCACTGAGAAGGGTAAAAATTAAGAATGGCTAAATTAGATTGCTATTATAAATAAGAGATGACAGATAAATAGGAGTCTACTGAGTAAACGAGAGACCGGCTCCATCATCCATTTTATCTAATAGCATAGATAGCAATTTAGTAGTAGCTTTGTGTTTCTAGTTGAAGAAAGCATGACACTGCTTGAGTATTGACTAAAGCATAAGTTTAGGGTGCATATAAGATTGTTTCTTTACGTGTTGATTCCAAGCATGGTAAACTCTAACCGTGGATACCAAATATGGCAAAAAAGTCAAAAACAAAACCCATCCATAGCTTCCTATGAGAACAGATTTCAGTTTCCAAATCATATTGGTTATGACCAATGATTACCTTGAAACCCAAAAAAAAAAAAAAAAAAAAAAAATGTGTTAATAAAATTTTTTATATGTTCTATAAAAGGCTAAAACCATAAGATGTCAACTTGCAAGATATGTAACCACAACAAAACAATCCCAAGTAAAATAACCAGTCAAGCTCAAAATAATTCAATATTAACAAACTTTGCATAAAAGATGGGATATAAAACTATTACCAGAATGTATGAAAATTAAGTTCAGATGGAGTCCATACCTTAAGCTGCTTGGCAACATCCCTAGCAGAAGATCCAGAAACTTCAATCCATGTTTTTTAGAAGAGTGCACATGCAGACAACATGAACACAAGATAGAACAGTGCATGGAAAGGATTGGCTGCCATATCAGCTAAGCTGCAAAAAAAACGCAATGGAATTGTTTACCAATCAAATTGTCCCCAACAAACAACAATTCAAGATATTATCCATCAGACACAAAACAAACATCTCTCCAATAGGGAACATTAACAACCTCGATGGTGCAGTAATATAATATGCTAGACCACCCACGGGAATATACTGACCACCTGAATACTCAGATTCTTTCCATTTACCCAAGAGATTCACTAGAAAGTTTCCACTGAATTTCCTGTATAGCAGCTGAATGTACACAATAAAACAGTCAGAATGCTAAAGAAGAAAAGATCGTCTCCAACATGTAAGAAAAGCACCAAAGTCCTGTACCTGGGAGATGAAGTAAAGATTGGACACAAGTGCAAATTGGATACTCGTGCTCAGGAGAAGTAAAACTTGGAAGTGCCTTGCAAATATCCTTTAGATTCATATAGAGAAACATAAATACTTTCAAACAAACTTAAATGCAAAACTAAACTAACTTTAACCAACATAGCTAAATACCATTGCGTAAGAAGGCATTGGATTATAGAAGAAACATTTAACCAGCCAAATCCACACAAACATACATGAATTGCTAATTTTATCCAAAACAAAATTAAACTCTCTTAGACATTTTGACTTAATTACAACACTAAACTCTCTTACACATTTTAACAAACACCTAGAAGATCATGCCAGCCAAATCCACACAAAACATACATGAATTGCTAATTTTATCCAAAACAAAATTAACTACCATCATCAGAAACAATGAGAAATCATTTTTCACCTTCTATCAAGTCCTCAAATTCCAAATGAAGCTCACAACAAAGATGATAAGCATACAGAGAGAAAGAGTACCGACGATGAAGAAACTTTAAATATCATCGGGTTTGTCGGCAACGAATTGACACAATCTAGAAGCTTAGCTAAAAAACTCTTTGAATCTGCATCATACAGCCTCAAGTCATAGTGAAGTAAGGAAATCTCTTCAAAGAAATGTTTGACAGAAGCTAAGAAAGGGCTAAATGGATGTGCTCACCGAACTTCGAAACTTTAGAATCAATAACCAATCGGTGGTGACAGCGACGAGAATCGGCGGCGGCGACGACGAGAATCAGCGGTGGCGACGACGACAGTGAGAATCGGAGTCGGTGACAACAATAATTGGAGCCGGTGACGGTAAGAATCAGCGGCAATTGCAATAAATCAACGGTTGAGGAAAGGGCTTTAACGAGATCTTCAACCAACGGTTTAACGAGAAAGAGAGATCTATAACGAGAGAGATATATATATATATATATAAAACAAGACTCCATTAATGATTTCAGGGACACATTTTTTGTCCAAAATCAATGTGGGATTACATTAATTTATCTATCATCTAATAACTCCAAAATCTTTAGTTATATTACATCGTTTCAACCCATCAATTTCTCAAATAATACCCCACTGAAATGATTTTCCAAGTCAAATTCCAATGACAGAAATGAGTTTACCTCACAAAGAGCCACGAGCATTAAACAAAAAGATAGTTCACTCGCTTTGTCTCAGATGTAAGTCACTAAAAGCTTTTGCCTTTGTTCACCAATACCCTTTGACTCTATAAGATTAATTTGAGGTGACTCGTTGGGATACTATCACCCAAAAAAAAAAACAAGAAAGAAATATTTAAAGCACAAATCGGAAAAAAAAATTCACATAATAAAATTGTATATGATCAAGTGATACCTTCGAGCCAGCTCGTATACTGATAACAGCTTCAACAAACTACAATGAATAAGCCAAAAAGGAATGCAAATTTTCATTTCGTTAGATTTTAGTTGAATTTGAAAACCAAAAAAGAAAAGAACAAGAACAAGAACACTACACCTTTGGGAGCGAAAATGCAGAGAGAGAGGATTTCTCTCTCGGTTTAGTTAGATTTTAGTTGAATTTGAAAACCAAAAAAGAAAAGAAGAAGAACAAGAGCACTACACCTTTGGGAGCGAAAAATGCAGAGAGAGAGAGAGGATTTCTCTCTGGCTAAACCTAGAGAGCAGAGAGAGAGAGAGAGAGAGTCGAACCTCCTTGGCCGACAAACCTAGCTCCGAGCTTCGTGTAGGAAGAGAGCTTCACGTGGAGATCATCTTCGATCTTCTTTCCACAACCCAATCTTCACAAAACCAGAAACCATGAGATTTTTCCCGTGAGTATTTCTTCCCGTGAGATGGACTGGAAAATTAGGGCATTTGGGGAAAAGTTGGAAATATGACTGAACCTAACACCGGCCTTCAATTTCAAAGCAAATCCAGAGGAAACTTATGGAATTTTGGGGAAAGAGAAGTGGTGGAGCATGGTTTGTTCGACAGAGTGGGGGAAGAAGCAAAATCAGATGACCCAAAAAAAAAAAAAAAAGAGGGAGGATGAGCGGGAAAATTGGGGGAATTATTTCAAATGCCCACCTGTTGTTATTTTAATGTGGTACATTTATATATTATTAAATATATATAAAACAGACTTGTCAAAATCTCATGAAATTTTAATATATATATATATATATAAATATATTATAACTCTTTCTAAATGCTATTACATATAGGCGCAGTAACGTTTTTTGAAAAACGCTATAACTAACCACTACAAAAAGCCTATTTTCTTGTAGTGCAACTTATGAAGGAAAATCTAACCATTTCCATAAAGCATATATTCTTTTCCTTTACTAAAGGATAATAAAGATTAATTTATTAAATCCTCAAAATCTAATTTTCTTAAATTTCCCTTGGTATGATATTAAGACCCAATTCGGCCTAGGACTTATACATGGTATTCTAACTTTTAAGCCGCTGAAATTTATACTCCAACGGAGTCTCTTAAATTAATGTGGGGGGTTGGACCCACATTAAATATTCAAAATTTTACGGACCTATCATATTGGGCTCGTAGGTGCCCGTCAGGATAATTCGCTCGGTAAACCACTATGTTCTTTAAAGAAATCATTTTTCCTTGTAAACTTCCTTTATGAATACTTTTATTAAAATAAGATTTAATGTCATTGTATTTTACTGGAATTCTATCTCGGGTTCTTTTATAACTTTTTGTTGAAACAGACACTATTTCAGTTTTGTCTTGTTAAAAACTGTGCAGTTTCTGAAATCTGCATTTTACTGTATCTTAGATTCAGATTTTCAAATTTTTTTCTTCGCAAAAATTGCTCGTCTCGTCAAGATCTAAAATATTTGTTTTTGGTAAAAGTTGAAATTCGGCCTTGAAATGCCTCGTTTGGCTGAAAACCGTGGCTGCTATTTTTCTTGAAACTGTTTTAGTCAAAAACTGTGTCGTTTTGGGAATCTGTGTTTTAGTACCTCTTAGGGTCAGATTTTGAAAATACTTTCTTTATGAAATTTCTTCCTCTCGTCGAAATCTAAAATTGTCACTTTTGTAAAAAATCGAGATTGAGCCTCTATGAGTCCCGTTTGGCTGAGCCAGTGGCTGCTAGTTTTTTTTTTTTCGAAACTGTGTTGGACAGCTTATCCGTTTTTGTAAAATGACTTCAAACTTGGTTTTAGAGTTAAAATTAGGTTTTGTCATAGTAACCAAAAATGTTCAAAACATCCAGGGCTATAAGTTCAAGCTTTGAAACATTGAAAATTCTCGCTCTAGGCTCCTCATTTTCGCGGTCAAAGTCACCAGAAAATTTTTCCTCTAATCCGAAAATAAGCAACTTAGATCAAGCATAAACATACCACATCAAACTAACCTCAAAACTCGCAAAACCAACATAAAACTCACACACCCTTATTACACTTATCTCCTCATGAACCACAAATTACATCATGAATTCATGCTTAAGGTTGGCTAGAAAAATAATGGGGAAGAGTTTAAGAATCTTACCCTTAAAGAGTTCTCTCTCTTGAAAGCCTTTGATCTCCTCTAAGATTTATTAACGGCTTGAAACTAGAAGAGGATAAGGAAATTTGAAAAGAATATTTCTACATTTCCAACTTTACTAAAACATAAAAAAAAAAAAAAAGAGAATTTTAGAGTTTTTACCATTGGAGAAATGCTTGTCTAGACTCCTCCTTTTCTCCTTCAACTTAAACTAGGATTTGTGGTGAGATTTATGGGAACTTTTGAGTGTGTGAGAGGTAAGGGATGGCTTGGTTTTGGTGAGGGAAAAGTTTAAAAAACTTGAGAGTTGGAGCTTTGGAGAACCGGTTTTGGATATGGAGAAGGAAGTGAGATAAAGCAAAAGTTAGGCTTAGATCACATTGGTTCTATTTATAGACCACTAGGTTATTATCTCCTTTAGTCTACTTAACTAACAAAAATTTTGCTTAAACCCCTTGAAGATGGCCGGCCAAGTGAAGAGACAAAGTGAAGGAAGAAATGTCATGATTTCCTTTCAATCATTACTATCGCATCGATCCTCTAGCACACTCAACATTTAACCAAAATTTTTGGCTATAAACCCTTGAAGATGGCTGGCCAAGTGAAGAGACAAAGTGAAGGAAGAAATGTCATGATTTACTTTCAATCATTACTATCGCATCAATCCTCTAGCACACTCAACATTAACCAAAATTTTTGGCTATAAACCCTTGAAGATGGCCGGCCAAGTGAAGAGAAAAAGGAGAGAAAAAAAAAACTAATCATGAGTCATATTCACCTCTCTCATCACATCACATCAAATCACACACACTAACCTACCCCTTGTACTTTTGTCTATTCCCTTAAGTTACTTATTAAAACTGTCCAAAATTATACTGACAGCTATTTTCTCCTGTATACGGGTACTGGATGCTAGTTTGTACTGTGCTGGGAGATGCTTAAAATTAAGATTCTCAAACTGTATCTATACTGAAAATTCATCCGTTTTAAAGCATGGTGAGAATTTATTGATCGAATTTGCCTGATCAGAAAAACGTGAACTTAACGTGAAATCTGCTACAGAATTTAGGAATGCAGATGTTAATTCCATAAATCCTTCAATCACAAAATGTACAGAGTATAATGATTTTCCAGGAAAATCCTTGACTTGAATACATGAATTACATTATTAAAATTATGAGATTTTTCTTGGTCACTACATCTAATGTACTTAAGGACCGATTATTCTCCGATAGAACTCTAATCATACTTAATCTCATTTAATGGTAATTACTAGTTCGAACAAAATTTTCAATTCAATTTTTTTGTATAAATAATCCCGATATTTCATTTCGTCTTTTATTGCATTCTCCATACGCTTAAATCAATCACCCTTTTTCCTAGCCTTAATCTATCATGACACTGACTGTTGTTCGTCATTTCTCTAGACTACATTTATCAACGTGAATTTATGGTCTAAACACTTATTGTTAACATAATTATCAGTTTAGCTTTTCCAATTGAGACATCCGAAAGATCATCATCTGAGCTACATATGAAATTATTAAGTTATTATGATAATCTTATCACGTTGCATGATACATATAACATAGTTATTATGGTTTTAGATACTGAAGAGTGTAACTCCCCTATTGGGAAACTTGATATGCTGTTGAGTCCTAAATTTTCACACTGATTCATTACAACCATATAGAAAAGAATTACGAACCAATTGTTAAAGCCAACTTTGCATAAACCATCCCTTGAACACTTGAAACCTCACATAATCCCATCTCAATCATACTTTTGAGAGGACTTTGAAAAGTATGAAACTTCGTAAACTAATTAAAAATTTGCAAGTTAACACCTTTTTCTTAACCGAAAGAAAAAAACCAAGTGGACATAGTATTTGAAACCTTACCTTATAATTATACACATAAAAAATTCCAAACTATTTATTCTATCCGTTTAAGGCATTTCAAGACAATTTCAAACCTGTTCAAATCACAAACCCATACCCAACTAAAAAGTAAGTAGCATCGTACACCTTTTCTCAAGTAATTTTCAAAGCAAGAAAATAGAAAAGGGTTTCTTACCTCAACTATTAAAGTGATTAACAACAAAAGAAACTAAAACTGCAATCCTCGACGGAAAATTATAAGCTTTGTAGTTTAACACTAATTCCACTCACGAAGCAACTCTTTTATTGAGTTATTGATTCAAAACGAAATATTTGGTTGAAAGAAGTGAAGCCATCGATGAAGCTATTGGTCGGGGTGTTCTGGACGGGTTTTTTATATGACACTGACTAGACTAAAAATATTTTTTTTTTCTTTTGGGTAGTTTTGGGTGATTTGATATTTTAAAAAAATCAAATAAACCAAATCACTCACAAGTAGTTTGACTGATTTCGTTTGGTTGTTGAAGGTCGTTTGCATAGTTTTCTTCATCTTACTTGTTGAAGGTCGTTTCCCTTAGGTTATGGCTGCCTTTTTTCTTCTTTTGCTTCTTCTTCGTTTTTGAGATCATAAGAGAAAAAGAATACAAACTTTTAGATTAAAAATGTCTAGATTACGTACATTTGATATTGTCTGGGTTTTAACAAGAATTCCACGGTAGTGTATTAAAGAAAAAAATGTAATGGTAGGGCTATGTTAACCACAAAACCTGTATTAGAGGCTAGATTACGTACTTTTTATTTTATTGTGATTTTGATCTGATCTTAAATTAAAAAAAAAAAAAAAAAAAAAAAAAAAAAAAAAAAAAAAAACACTAATAATAGAGTACTAAAAAGCTCCATACTTTGTTGGATCTATATCTCGAAGAAAAAAATGTAACGACTAAAGACTCTACGTGCTCACCCTGAAGATTTTCGTATGACTACATTTTAATTGATCTATTTCTTCATTCTATTGGATGATATCAATTTTCTACTTCTATATTTATATGTGAGAAACTCTTCTCAATCAGCATAAAGGAAAAAGTACTGCTTCTAGCTCAGAAGTTTCATCCAATGAAAATCAGCAAGAGAAAAAAGTTGGAAAAATAAAGGTTTTATTATCAAAGGAAATTGGTCGAAGTGCCAACGGGACTATTGTATTTGAGGGGTATTATGAAGTTAGAGAAGTTGCAGTGAAACGCCTTCTTAAAAGTCATTTTGATCGTAACCTGGAAGCTGAAAGAGAAATGAAGAATCTCATAACATCTGATCGTAGCCAAAATATTGTGACGTATTATGGGACGGAAGAGGACTATAATTTTATCTATCTTGCTCTGGAGCGTTGTGATTGCAATTTAGATAACCTCATTCAAATGTATCCTAAGAATTCCTCTCAACATGAGCCTTTATCAAAAGACTTTGAGAAACTGAAGAATACTAAGCTTAGAGATATTAAGCTTTGGAACGAAAATACATGCCGTCCGTCTCCTTTATTACAGAAATTGATGAGGTTAGTCAAAAGTTCTTTTAATTTCGTGTTATGTATAGTTTAGGACAATTATGGTTATGTACTCAATTGGACTTTGAATGAGTCATCTTTGATGTCCTTAATTTCTCGTTGAATTACATTTAATAGTGAGCCATTTTCAATTTATGATCGTAGTGACATGGTTTCTGGGCTCGTTGCTCTTCACAAGTCGCGTATAGTTCACCGAGACTTAAAGCCGCAGAACATTTTAATAATTCAGGACAGCCCAACTTTATGTGCAAAGCTTGCTGAAATGGGTATTAGCAGACAACTTCGTGGTAACAAGCTATCGTTGACTGACCATAAATCTTCCGGCAAGTACTCATTTCCCTATTAAAAACATCCTACTTATTTGTATAAGTAAGCAATGCGTACTTTATTACTCTAATTAGAATGTACTTTGATACCATTTCAGCCTTAAACGTTTTAGTCTCACTTTAAACATTTGTTCACAGTTTACACCCATAAACAATTTTGCTTCCTCACTCCCTTCAGTGTTGCTTTCATTCATGTTTTTTGGAATCAACTATAGTTTGTGCCGCTACTGGCTGGAAAGCACCGGAACAGCTTCTTCATGGCCAACAAACAGCTGCAATGGATTTGTTCAGTTTAGGTTGCATCCTCTTTTTTTCCATCACTGGTGGTGAACATCCATTTGGGAACGATGATGATCGTGATCAGAATATTAAGAATAAAGCTTATAAGCCAGACTGGTTTTTGATAAAAGATTTCCCTGAAGCTGTTGATCTTATTTCTTCTTTGATAAAATTTGAGGCTGGGGAGAGGTAAGATTATATAGTTTCCTTCTGCATGGATTCTACATATATAATTAATACTTGACATTTGTTATTCTACTTTTATTAAAAGCTTTAAATAGTTTTAACCTTCACTATTTTTTTTTTTTTAGATACGGGTCCTAACTGCTAACAGTTTTAAAAGAGGATTTCCAGCCAAAAAAAAAAAAACAAAATATTTAAAGAGGAAAAAAGAAAGAAAGAACGAAAGTAAACAAAGGAGAGATAATTAAGAGTTAAGCTAGAGAATGAGAACGAGTGGTATACTTGAAATTAAGAGTTAACAATGTCTTAAAATTGTGCTCTACTTTTATGTTGAAGTCGAATGATATGTGGCGAAAGGAGAGGTAAGCTAGAGAATGAGAAAGCGTGTGATGAAACAAGTGATCCTAACATTTTTCAAAATTATATCATGTTGTGACAAGCCTTAATTTTGTATAATTAGTGCATTAACTGGAGAACTATGTAAAAAGTTTAAAAGTTTTACCTGAGAAGAAGAAACTTATTTCAGTGCACCTAACTTGGGCCCTCAAATCTTGATAAAATTTCATTCGTTATTCATGGCAGGCCACAAGCAAATAAGGTGTTGCATCATCCACTGTTCTGGGACGCGAAGAAGAGACTTGAGTTTCTCTGCCACACTGGTGACTGTCTAAAGGAGGAATCTACTCTTTCGGACGACAAGAAGACTGCTCTCTTGCGTAGGCTTGAACCTACTGCAAATAAAATTGTAGGTAAAAACGGGTGGGGAAAGGTCAGATGGGACAAAAAGATCCTTAACGATAAAATCAAGAAAGACCACCCAAACTTCTTATGCGGTTACAAATTTGGCAGTGTCAAGCACTTGTTGCTATTCATTCGAAACAAATATGCTCATTATGTACATGATCCAGAAGAAATTCAGGTGCTTGTAATACCAGTATATAAGAATGTGATACATTTTCAATACATTCATTGAGGTTTTCAATGTTAATATTCACTTACTTTTATTGTGGCTCTTTACAGAAACATTTCGGAACGCAAGATGAAGGATTCGGTGACTATTTTACAAGTCGATTCCCAATGCTTTTTTTTGAAGTGTACAATGTTGTGCGTGACTGCTGCAAAGATGATGTGCTCTTCAAGGCATATTTCGAAGGGGGATCATGAGGAAGTAACTGTCTGAGGTGTTGATGGAAACTAGACTCCGAATGGAGTATATAAGCTTTTTTTTTTTCTGGTTTTTTTTTGGTATTAGCATAAGGGGCTAACTGTACATGTGTGTTTTGTTTCATTTTGCAGATAGCTAAATACATACATGATTAGGTTTTCTTATTTTCTGGCCAGTTTCCTCTTTCTTCATCCTTTTGATAAATTTATGTTTCTTTTTTATGGAAATTGGTTGGTGAATGTTAAATGCATTGTGTGAAAATAATATAAAGATTTTTTTTTCTTTTTTTTTTTTGTGGGCATATGAAGTTGAAGATTAATTTCGTGTTTTTCTTCTTGTTTTGCCGATCCATGTTTTTCATGAATTTACATATCCAAAATAGAGCTTCAAGTTTGGTAACAATAGTTTTGTTTATTGTACAAACCAAAGTAAAACCTCTCTAACTTAATAATATTAGGGCTAGGAAACACTCTCTAACTTAATACTATTAAAACCTCTCTAACTTAATACTATTAGGGCTAGGAAACATTATCTAACTTAATACTATTAGGGCTAGGAAACATTCTGTAACTTAATACTATTAAAACCTCTCTAACTTAATACTATTAGGGCTAGGAAAAATTATCTAACTTAATACTATTTGGGCTAGGAAACATTCTCTAACTTAATACTATTAAAACCTCTCTAACTTAATACTATTAGGGCTAGGAAACATTATCTAACTTAATACTATTAGGGCTAGGAAACATTCTCTAACTTAATACTATTAAATCATCTCTAACTTAATACTATTAGGGCTGGAAACATTCTCTAACTTAATACTATTAGGGCTAGGAAACATTCTTCTTCTTCTTCTTCTTCTGTAGCGAACATTATTAAGTGCTGCTGAATCAATAAATATGAACATATTGAGAAATGAATACTTGTTAATTTAAAAAGGGTTTCTTCTTCTCCTATAAATATGAACATATTGAGAAATGAATACTTGTTAATTTAAAACGAGTTTCTTCTTCTTCTGTAGCGAATATTATTAAGTGTTGTTGAATCAATAAATATGAACATATTGAGAAATTAATACTTGTTAATTTAAAAAGAGTTGCATGCTTTTAAATCAATAAATATGAACATATTGAGAAATTAATACTTGTTAATTTCAAAAGAGTTGTATTCTTTTAATAAGTGTAGATGCAGTAAAGTTTTTTTTTTTTTTTTTTTTTTTTTTTTTTTTTTTTTTTTTTTTACTAAGATTCACGTGTGACTTATAAATCATAAACAATAAACATAGTAAAAAATAATGAATAATTTATTAGTTTATTGATACATGGGTTGGAACAATTTTAGTTTTCAACATTGCAAAAGATCTTATCAGATGAAGCTATATGGTTTCTTGGCACGGGGTCAAGACTCGAGTTATGACCAGTGGTGGCACGCGTCCTTACTGAAAAAGAAATGTCCAAAACATTTTTATTAGTTTCTAGTAAGCACCCCCTCCAACTTCTGTTTTTCAGATGTTTTCTTTTCTTTTTTTTTCCATTTACATCTGCTCTCTAAATTGTGTTTCATACGTTTTAGCGTAAGATAAACGTATTAATTGAGTTTTAACATAATAAGCATATTAAGTGTGCTAACCTCACTACAAGAAACTGTGGATTTCATGTCGCTAATTTGACAAAGGTTTCATATAAAACCGTCAGCAAACGTGCCGTTAAAAATACGGTGGTTGATGTGGTGACTATAGACGACATTTTTTCAGAAAACCATCGTCTAATACATGTACTTTTAATGACGGTTTTTCTTTGAACTGTCGTTGAATATAGTTTTTAATCCAGAAAAACTTCATTTCGTAAAAATTCACTCAAAAATCAAAACTCTCGCCCACTGAGTTATTCCCCTAATCCCTCCACTCAGACAGCGCCGCCACCCCAAATAGCCCTTTCTTCCTTCCGTTCGTCGCCGTTCTCCTTTCGTTCACCGTCATTTTCTCCATAAATTCGGGATGGGCCACAAATCTGAGAAGAACATCAAGTAAATTTCATTAATTTTCTCATTTTTTTTTTATAAATTTGATAAAAAAAAAAATGAAGAAAATAGCTTAGATTTTATGGGTTTGAGTATTATAGATGTTGGGTGTTTGTTGTTTGATAAAATTTATTTATGTTAATGATGAAATTAGTTACAGTTTTGTAATTTTGAGTAACATGGGTGCTGGATTTTTTAGTTTTTGTCTTGAATTTGTTATGTAGATGATGAAATTTGTTTAGATTTTCTGGTTTTGAGTAATATGGGTGTTGGGTTTTGTTGTTTGTCTTGAATTTGTTATGTAGATAATGAATTTTGTTTATATTTTATGATTTTGAGTAATAAAGATGTTGAGTTTTTGTAACACTTCGAGGAATTAAATGAGATTAATTAAGGTAATCAAGATTTATTAGTATGCCTAATCTGGAATAATTAATTAATTATTGGTTAATAAATGTTTCTGACGTGTAAAATTTAAATATTTCCAAAGAATTTCAATGTTCTCAGTATTTACATTTTTACCCCAAAAGTGTGTGTATTCACATTTTCTGGATTATATTTTAAAATATTAGACACATGTCTTTTTCTTTTCTTTTTCCTTTTCTTTTCTTTCCTTTTTCTCTTTCTTCCTTTCCTTTCTTTCCTGTGCATACTCTCTCTCTTCATCTTCACTCTCTTTCACTCATGTTCTCTCACCCTCTCTCTCCTCTTAGTTTTTGGCCCAAATCAACCGGATCTTAAACCAGAGAAGGATTTGAGGTAAGATTTCTGAAAAAATTTCTCTTGAATCTCAGATTTTTCAGATTTGAAAACCTATTTTGGTTCAAAACGGATTTTCATGGATTTTGAGTAAAATCAAGGTAGAAATTTGAGATTTTAGGTTCTTTGGACTGTATTTGTCATTTGGAACCTGGTTGGGGTGATTTGCCCTTGAAATATTTTGAATTGGAACTTAGATTGCAGTGTTTTTGTGACGACCCTAACTTTTGATCATCATCCTATGTTCATACTTAATATTTCTTGACCTCTACTACTCTCTAGTTATAACTTCTTAAAAAAAATCAGATCGATTTTTTTTACCATGTATGTGTAAATGCTATAGCATTCTGTAACACCCTGAAGAATTAAATGAGATTAATTAAGGTAATTAAGATTTATTAGTGTGCCTAATCTGGATTAATTAATTGGTTATTAATTAATAAATGTTTCTGATGAGTAAATTTAAATAATTTTAAGGTATTTAAATATTCTTAGTATTTACATTTTTACCTAGAAGTGTGTGTGGACACATTTCTGGACTGTCTTTTAATTTTCTGACACATGTCCTTTCTTTTTCTTTTTCTTTTTCCTTTTTCCTTTCCTCTCCCGTGCGTTCTTTCTCTCTCTTCATTGTCGTTCTCTCTCTCTCTCTCTCTCTCTCTCTCTCTTTCTCGGTTGTCTCTCTCTCTCTCTCTCTCATTTTTGTCTCAAAATGACCGGATTTTTAACCAAAGAAGGATTGAAAGAAGTTTTCAACATCAAGAGAAGGATTTGAGGTAAGATTTCTAAAAAACCCTCTATTGAATCTCGGATTTGTGGATTTAAAAACCTATTTTTGGTTCAAACGGATTTTCATGGATTTTTTAGTAAAATCATGGTAGAAATTAGAGATCTTGGGTTCTTTAGACTTGATTTAGTACCTAGAACCCGAATCTAGTGGTTTTCCCTTGAATGTCTCGATTTGGGACTGGATATGTAGGTTTGCGGACTGGTTTTGGCGAGTTCCCTCGCTTTGTTGATTCCACCGGTCGACCTATCCGGTCGACCGGATCGCATGGCAATAGGTCAACCGAACAGGTCGACCTATGCGGTCGACCGGAGTGCACACCACCGGTCGACTAGTGGTGTTGCACTGCCCTGTCACCGGTCAACCGGTGTACACGGGGTTTGATGCTGTTTTACCTGAAAATGCTGTTTTAACCTCTGTTTTCGAGGAGAACCCAAATTATCTTTATTTAGGGACTTGAGATAGATGGATTAACATCTTTAATTCATATTTTGAGATTGAAAACCTTTAGAATGATGATTTGAAACATTAAAATTGATTAGGGCACACTAATAGGAAATCTTGGAACAATTGAGATTGATTTGCTTTAGGAATGAGAATTGGATCCTAAAGTGTTGTTTTGTATCAGTGCTAGCTAAGAACTCAGATTGAGAGGCTTTGAAGAAGGAGAAGCCGGAATAAAGCCACGCTAATCACAGGTTTGATATTTGAGAGGTAAGATTCTTATCCCTTTTCTTTGTGAGCGTGATTTTTAAAATAGTTTTGGCCTCACAAATATTTTAAAGAAAATGGGCTTGTTTACGAAAGAAAAACTATTTGAAAACCATGGCTTGTTGTAGTTCACGAAACCCATGGCCTGTTGTAGTTCATGGGCCCACGGCTTGTGTAGTTCGTGAGATTTTAATAACGATTTCAGAAAGTTTAATGAATGATTTCTTAAGAAAAGAGATCTTATGAACCGGTAAAATTTGCTAATGGCCTAGATAGGATGTGGAGAGTGCATCCTTGGGGGTAGAACCTGAAGGTTGTGTAAGTAATTTGTACTAATTACTTGCTGATGTCTGTAATACGGATATTTTCAGATATATTTCCTTTGAGAAAAAGAATGTGAGGTTCCGGCGGTTGTGTTGGAACTGAATGTCTAATTTTATTCACTTATCCATTTACTTATTCACTCGCTTATTTATTTATTTATTTATTTATAAAGTTTATTTCAAAATTATATCATACTGGGCCTTTCACTCACATTTTACTGTTTTATGAATATTAAACCCCTCCCAGGAGACTTTATGTAACGACTGGAAGTCTAATTCGTACAGTCCGGTATTTGACCATAATTTCTTCAAGAACAGAAAGTAGTAGAATTTTCAGCTTGATCAAGGAAATGTTATGTAGAAACTTTATGTACGGAGTAAAATATTCCGAAAATTGTAAAGTTATAATACAAATATTTTTACAAAGAAAATTCGTAAATATCAGTTATGAATAGTGAAATATAAGTTAAAAGTTAAAAATTTTAACGGGTATATTTTAGTTATGTAAAATTGAAATATTTGGTTTGTGACCAAATGACCAGTTAGAAAAAGAGTAGAAATATTAGAAGTAAGGAAAATAGCAAAAGTTCCTGAAATAGAATTTTTCTGAGTCAGTTAAAGCAGAAAACTGCTCAAAACACTAGTACCGCGAGGGTACGCATTTTGGACAATTCTGTTCAATTAAAATGATAATTTCAAAAAAAGAAATGGACTAATGAGATACCCAAGAGAGTTGGGTTGAGAAGTTTGACCTAGGGTGCTCGACAGTCTAGAAAAGCAATATAGATCCTGTACTGGTTGTGAAATTATTAGTATCGTAAAGAAACTCGTTTCGAGAAACAGAAAGTTTAGTCTCGACAAGGAAAATGTGAAGAACATAGAACCACTCAAGTTAAGTATGAAACTTAATTAAATTAGTAAAAGTGAATTAAGGGAATTAAATTAATTTCTTTAATTTAGAAAGTAAATAGAAATAATAATAAAATATTCATTTAGGTCTTAAAACGTGAAGGAAGGAATTAGAAGCCACATTTCTTCTATTTTTCAAAGTGAGGCCGACCAAGAGAACAAAGGAGAGAAAAGGGAGAATACCAAGGGAAATCCAAGGGAATCAACCGATTTCATTGGAATTTCTTCCGTTTAGTCCGGTAGAAACGCAACCCGAGGCATTCTAGCGGAGAATCTCAACTTCTCAAGGTAAGAATTCATATTTTTCATGAGAAATTTCATGTTTTCATTTTTAGATGAATAGTAACTCATCTCGGATAACATCTGTAAAACTGAAAATGAAACCGAGGTTTTGTCAGGGACTGTGATAGGAATTCAACGTGATTTTTAAAACGATTGAACAAAATTTTCCGGATTTACACTAAGAAATCCGAAAACCCTAGAAAATGAGGAACATGTGTTTTTGTTCAATTTTATGTTAGAATCTGTGTTCAGGAATGTGAATCTTGACTCCAGGTACCGAAATCAGAATTAAAAGGAGTTATTGAAAACTTAGGAAACGAGAAAAACAAGGCGAAACTCTGCCGAAATTTAGTTTGAGTAATTTGAACTAAAACTGATTTCAAGAGGAATATGGAATTAAAGTGTGAAAAGAAAGATGTTTCGATAATCCGTGATGGTTAGAAACTAAACGTAATGAGAATTCACAATTTTTAACCGAAACTGAAAATTAGGCCCATAACTGAGTAATTTGCACGGTTTTAGTGCAAATCCTTGAGATAGGAAATAGTTTGAGGTTGAATACCAAACATAAGGATTGTAGACCTTTCCGAAGTAAGTTTCAATGTAATTATTGATCTTAGATTTCGAATCTAACGATCGAAAAATTTATGCAATAGGGCCGATTAACGGCTAAAGTCGGATAGCAGCAAGGGAGACAAAGGAAGCATTGTTAGCAAAACTTCAGTAAGTATAGTAGTTTTTCCATGGCTATATCACGAACAAGCTTGCTTTTCTATGTTGCACAAAAATTGTGCATATGGTAGAATTTTTGAATGGTAGATACAAGGTGAATGTTAGATACTATGTTAAGTTAGTATCTACAAGACTTAGGTAATCGTAGAATTTTATTCTGCGAAAAATATGTATCGATGTTAGGTCGTGATTAAAGTAAGAGAAAAGAAAAGTTAAACTTTAACGAAAAGTTAATCTCATGATAAATTGCTTAAAAATGCGCAAATTTATAAGATTTAATTAAAGTTACCGTTTCAATGAGAAAATTGATAAACGGTAGGAGACTAAACGTCCTGTTTGTACCAGCCTTCGAAGGAAACGTTATTATGAAAGAAATGAAACCGTGACTGAGTTGGATTGGTTAGCTACCCCACTCCTCACTGGTTATGCGCGCTATGGTACAACAAGACAAGGCCCATAAGAAGTAAAAGACAAGAAAATAAAACACAGAAACCATTCCATATAATGGTATGGTATCCGTAAACAAGAATGAAAAGAATGAGAAAAACAAATGAAAGTCGTTTAGAATTCTGTACTAGGATATATTACATGAATGCATATATGGGTATGTATAATTGTTGCATCTGTTTATGACCTATTGATACTTGCTGAGCGAAAGCTCATTTAGTTTGTTTGTGTTGTAGGAAGCACGAGTAAGGCACCGGCTCCCTGAAACTTTTTGCTAGGCATGCAGAGAGGATGTAGCAATGGAATGTGGGCAAGTGGGTTGTGGATGTATCACGCGTTTTGGAAACGCTGCTGAACATTATGTGTAAATTAAAAAAGTATTTTATGTATTTTGATGACTAATGTAACATAATGCTGTCAGAATGCTACAACATTTTAGGAATGGCTGAAAACAGAATGCTAGTTAAATGCTACAACACTTTAACGTATATGTTAAAGAAAAAAAAAGGGCCTGAAATTTTAAGAAGTTATAACTAGTAAATTGTAGAGGTTAAGAAATGGTAAGTATGAGCATAGGATGATGATCAAAAGTTAGGGTCGTCACACTCTAGGAGTGGTGCAGAGTAGCTGGATTATTTACTACTGATCAATCAAGTGAGGATTGTATTCATCCTCTTAGATAAATGTAAGGAAGTGTAACTTCTGTAAACTTTTATACTTAGATTTCTAGACTGTGGTTGATGTCTATAATGTTATTTATATGTTCATGTATGTACAATACTGTATGTCCTGTGCGTGGAGCCCTCTGTGTTGTCAGAGGCTCAAGTCCTAGAAATTTATATTTTAATCAAGTGTGGGGCTTGTTGGGAATTTCTTTTATTATCGCGCGTTTAACACCTAACCGAGCTCCACGTCGCAGACCCGTGTGTGGGGGACGTGACACATTCAGCTAGCATTCTATTTTTATTCGTAAAATGCTGCAGTATTATGTTTTCAACTATTCGTGAAATGTTATAGCATCCTGTTTTCAACTATTCGTGAAATGCTGTAGCATTCCGTTTTCAACTATTCTGAAATGTTGTAGCATTCTGTTTTCAACTATTATGACATGTTGTCGCATTCTGTTTGCAACTATAATGAAATGTTGTAGCATTCTATTTTCAACTATAATGAAATGTTGTAGTAATTCGTTTTCAACTATTATAAAATGTTGTAGCATTCTGTTTTCAACTATTATGAAATGCTGTAGCATTCCATTTTCAACTATTATGAAATGTTGTAGCATTCCATTTTCATTAACCCTACCTTGTGCTGCCCTATCAGCCATAGATGCAAATGCTGATGCCATACCCTCCTGTGCCAACCTACTATCCGCCTCAATATCCACAGTTTCGGCCTCAGGTGCCGGGACCGGTGCAGCTACCTCTGCCACAACAGTATAGGCCAGGAACTCATAGGCCTAATGTTGGTGATAAAGGAAAGGGGAAAGCGTATGGACAAGCTTATCGTAACACCCTGAATAATTAAATGAGATTAATTAAAGAAATTGAGATTTATTAGTGTGCCTGATCTGGATTAATTAAAGGGTTATTAATTAACAAATGTTTCTAATGTGAGAATTTAAATAATTTCAAGGTATTTAAATATTCTCAATATTTACAGTTTTACCCAAAAGTGTGTATGGGTGCATTTCTGGACTGTCATCTCCCCTGCCTCCTTCAGATGATGACGGTCCTGATGATGATTCAGATGCTGGCGATGCTGCAAACTTAGACGATTAGTTCCGTTATAGGTACTTTTTTCTTTTTCACTTTATTTAGACTTTTATATTTTTTTGAACATTATATATGCACTTTATGTAGTATTCATAACATATTTTAAAAATTTATTTAGATTTACTATTTTTAATATTAATTTATATTTCACTTTTAATGTATCTTAATAAATTCTATTTAGTATGTAACATAATAATGTTTAATTAAAAATATTAAAAATTAAATAATTGCCATTTTTTAAAAATTAAAAAAAAATTAATTTTGGTTTTTTTGTGACGACTTTTTTAGACTTGTTGTCGCAAAAAAAAGATTATTTGTGACGACAATTTAAAATATCCTCACAAAAATGGATCATATCACGAGAAATTTGTGACAACGTATTAGCGACAATTATGGTCGCAAATACATTTGCGGCGATATTATGTCGTCGCAAATAATTTATTTGTGATGACATGTTGTCGTCGTAAAAAATTTTATTTGCGAGGACATTCGGTTTTTTGCGATGACTTTTTGTCATCGCAAAACCCCCTTTTTTTGTAGTGAAAAAAGAATAACCTACGAATAAATTATTTATTCTCCTATGAAAGGGGAAAAGAACATCCATTGCGAATGGAGAAATGGAGAAAGGATTTAGAAGTTAGAAGCTATCTAAAGAAGTTAAACAAGTTATCTAAAGAAGTTAAAGAAGTTATCTAATCGTCAGCATAGACGTGACTAGCTCCTACTACTGTATTTTGAATATGACTTTGCCTCTAAAACTTGTTCATTATGAGATGTACTACTAGCCTTTTTCATATTTATAGTCTCTAACAGAGAGATTCGTCTTTCCAACTAAAAGTGTAGTCACTAAAGTCTCATATGATTTGGGTAGGGAGCCAACAAAATTACAGCTATATCTTTTTCATCAATTTTGACCTCTACACTGAATAATTGAGTTATGCATTTATTAAAATTGTTTATATGATCCCTAGCGTCACTTTCTTCATCCATCTTCAACTCATACAATTACTTCTTCAAATATAGTCTATTTTTTAGGGATTTTGACATACAAACTTTTCTAATTTTTTCTAATATTTTGCTTGTAAACAACTAACAAATTAGACACAGAATTGATTCATTGAATCAATTGGAGTAAAGAAGAGTGATTGAGAAAGAGGAAACAATCGAAATGTCGACATTGCCAAGGTTTGTGGTGCTCAAATCCGCCTACAACGGCAAATATTTGAGCAAGATAAGTAACGAAGAGAGTACCAAAAAGGGGCTGCCGACAACGTTTCTGAAATTTCATGGAGAGGAGATTGCGAGTCCTTACACAAAGTTCCAAGTGGAGAGAGTGAAGAAAAACCTGAAATTCGTGCACTTACGCTGCTGTCACAACAACAAATACTTAGTATGGGGGCTGGCGGGAAAGTCGAGTTCACGTCCCCTATGGATCGTTGCCGCGGATATGGATCGTTCACTATGGAACTTGTTAGAGCCTGCCCAAACTCATGAAGATCGTTTCTGATTTCTCCAAACCTCAACCGAGCTTTACGCTTGTCTCTTGAGGGAGAAGGAGCCTTACACGGATGGCTTGTTCGCAGGATCAGGCTCGATCGACACTGACTTGCTCTCGACGTTCAAAGTCTTGGATTGGGAATCGCTTGTTGTATTTCCCAAAACCGTGGCCTTCAAGCTGGGTGGCAAATACCTCAGCCTCTATTGGATCGAGGGCCACCCGTATCTGCAGTTCGTATCCACCGACAGCGGTGATCAGATGATAGTAAACGAGATCTCCACCTTCGGCGATGGATTTGTCCGCATAAGATCCCTTTCGACCAGAAAGTTCTGGAGCCGCAACCCCAACTAAATCTGGGCCGACTCTATCTACTCCACTGGCTGCGACTCCGACACACTGTTCTGGCCCATCAAACTCGCCGACAACCTCATAGCACTCTGCAATTCGGGAAACAACTATATCTGCAAGAGTCTTACCACCGAAGGCAAGAGGGACTGTCTCAACGCCGCCGTGCCCAACATTATTAATGATGCGAAGCTGGAGGTGGAGGAGAGCGTCATCTCGAGGAGTATCTACAACATCAATTTCTGCCGTGAAGAGGGCAGGGTTTACAACCTCAAAGTCATCGAGACGACATGTCGTCGCAAAACACGTTATTTGCGATGATAATCGGTTTCTTGCGACGACTTTTTGTCGTCGCAAAACTCCTTTTTTCTTGTAGTATACTAACAATCCCTAACATTACTATTGGTACTTCTTGGGTGTAGATGAATCTGTTTCTTTTTGTTTTTACACACAAAGATGTTTCATTATTATAGGCATTCTTACATAGAGAAAAGAATAAATAATCCACTACAAAAGTAAGGGCCAAGTCTACGTATTTCTTAATACAGTGCAATAAAATTACATGTTATCTTTTTTTCTCAATTTTTTTTTTTTTTATATTGATAACTACAGTTTTGAAAATCAAACGCTTAGAAATCTAGAGTTTCAGGCTAAAGACACTACAACTTTATTAATTTTGAAATATAATTGAAAAAGAAAATATATGTTGAGTCTGTGGTGGAGCGGGCCAAAAACCGGCGGTGGATAGAACCCTAAAAACAAATGCAAGAGACGGAAAGCTCCTGGGTAGAGATCGTAACAAATGCAAGAGACGAAACCATTTTTAGAAAAGGGGTGATTTTGAAAAGAGTTGAAACCTACGCACAAGGTACATTGCATCTTTTATCTATGTATGTATAATATACAACAGATTTAACAACACATCTTGTACAACTGATAAACTAATTATGGAGCAAAACTAGAACGGGTCAATTCATTCTACACTTATATACACAATGAGAATTACAAATAGTTGTGATAGTTGCAAGCTTGGCTAAACAAAAATTATATGCTTGTTTCTATTATATGCAGCTCTTGGTTTAAAAAGAAAAACAAGGTTATATCAATGCATACACTTGCATTGAGATCTAGTTTCCATGTATCAACCCCTCAGTTAGCTAGCAACAGATTGCTCTCAAAATATTCACTGAACAACCCTTCTTTACAATGAGTGCACACAACAACGTACATTGTCATCAGGAGCGTGGGAAATTTTCTTGTAAAATAGTCATCGAGTCCTTCATATAGCGGTCCGACTAGAATCTGAAAGAGCCACCACCAAATTAAATATATACATTGCAAAACTTAAATGTGTATGAAGATATATCTCATGATTCACATAAATTTGTATTACAATCACCTGAATATCTTTTGGGAGCTGTTCATAATGCTTCAATATGTATTGAATCAGTTGCAGCAAATCACGAACGCTGTTAAACTTGTAATCCCTTTTTGCAGAGAGGGAAATGTGCCTGATTATCTCTGTATCCACCTTTTTGTTCCATTTTAGAACCACATTTATCATTATTATCCTTTCAGTACCTAAAATTGCGCTTGCAGCAGTTTCGAGCTCTTTAGAAAGAATAGAGTCTTCGCTTACTCTATCAATAAAGTCGCTAATGAAAAAAAGTCTTTTCTTTGCAACCCAGAACAGTAAATGGTGCAACACCTCACTTGCTTCTGGCCTGCCAAGAATAACAAGTGGAATTTTGATCAAGATTCGAGGATTCAAACTAGGTGTTGAGAAGTTTAATTATTCTCAAGTAAAACTTAAAATTTGCTTCAGTGTTCTCTAATCCACTACCTAGTACAACGACAAGGACTTGTCACAATGTGCATAATTTAAATAAAACGTATAAAATGAGTCATTGATAGATTAGTAAGCCTTAATTAGTGTTAGACAAAATATAAAATAGAGATATGAATAGATAACTGGAAATAAGAAAATTATATTAATATAAAAAAAATCAAAACAAAAATTGTGAATACAATTGAAATTTAACAACAATTCCAACAATATATAATAACGACGATGACAATATACATTTAAACTGCATAAAAAATTTTAAATCTTTGAACTAAAAAATTCCAAGGCTAGTGTGTCACATTTTTCATAAAGCAAATTTGGCTCCTGACTGTATAACGGTTTACTAGTAGCAAAGACGGAGAACTATGCTATCCCCGCTCAAAAATTATAGTGTATTTCAAATGAGAAGTTGGGGGTCGTCTGTTTTATAGGACTTAGAAGAGACAATGCTTTTATGTGATTTTCATGTTAGACAAAGAGCTTTTCTCAACTTCATGGAAGTTTTCTTTTGGTTTTCCAACTTCATGGGAGGACTCTAAGAGTCAATTCTCATTTACCCGTTTACCTTTTTGAGCATATGAACATATCATTTTGATCTTCTCAAATAGGATAAAGGGTTTCCAAAATGGTACCTCAGACAGGGTTTCCAAGCATTTTTCCAACAATTAGTTCCAAAACTTATCATGTAGAATCTTTGTTGAAGGAAACTATTTATAACCTCACTGATGTACAATTAGAGTTGAAAAGGAGAAGAAAGAAGAGGAATTATTTAGACCGGGAGAGAACAAGGAAGAGATTGAGAAAGTAACAAGGAAAATGAAATCAAGTGGGAGAATAATTCTAACATTATACTTAATAATCAATCATAATCTACTATTGTTTATGCACTCGAAAAAGGGAAACTAAATATATGATATTAAATGCAAAATCAAGAAATCAAAATAAGGAATAATCGATTAGAATTTATCCTAATCAACGTGATTTGCATCACTCACCTTAACCAATATTCAGGTTGTAATAAAAGAGAAATGAGATGAGAAGCTTCTGGGAAACCTTGTACCAAAAACATGTTCTTCAGATTCTCTTCCTTAATATTCTTATTGCGTTCATCATGGTCCCCAAATGGATGTATACCACGAGTGATGCAATAAAAGATGAGGCAACCTAAGGAAAACAAATCCATTGCATGTGTTTGGCGTTCAAAAAGAAGCCATTCTCTCGCTTTCCAGCCTGTAGTGCCGCAACCTATAGTCGATTTGAAAAACATGCATGAGACTAACATTGAACGGATTTAGAAGCAGTTAAAATCAGGTTCAGGAAAAATGTCATCAAATATCAATTTGTAGTAGGTACTAGCTACAAAATGCCCGCTTGGGTTGGAAATGGCAAAAACGCAGTTTTAGGGTAGAGACGTGATAATTCAAGTTCAAATTAGAGATCCACTGTGTTTAATGTGATTTCTAGACAAGTTATGTTCAACTGTGTTCACATGCTCAACCCAATATTATTCGAAATTGAAATGATTAATTAATGACAATGTCGTTCTGACATGTTTACAACTCAATCAAGTATTAGAGTAGATTTTGATGCAAGTATATTGCCTATTACATTAACGATATATCGTGTGCAACCCTTGATTTTCAAGCTAGTTCTTCCGGCATTGATAAGCCCCTACTCAGGCAAATATTTTGATATATTACTGGGGATAATCTAGTAGATTACTCTTAAGCATTGAACTACTTGACAAGGCAATTTTGTAAACCATATTTTGTTGACACGGATAATCTGGTGAGGTAAAAATTGAAACCCTCTCACTGGATTAGTAAAATTAAGAAAATGCCACATTCCTGTAGCAATCCTCAACTTTACTTGTTAAAGGGAAAGAGAGGGCATCAGGAATAATCAGTTAGTTGAACAAATCTTGGAAACGTACCAAGTAAGGGGAGGTAGCAGACCCTCGAAGATCTGCGTATCGGTGTACATAATTTGTCATTAATAAAATTCTTCCATTGATTCTTTCTTTCATTCTTTTGATTCTTTCAATTCGTTCTTTTCTAGTTCTTGTTCCATACGGCACAGCCCTTATCAATAACGTTACTCGAAAATTGGTTAAAATAGTAAGCCTGAATGAGAAATTTAGTTTGAGCAATCAGTTTGACGAATGTATGGGAAATGAGAGTACTTACGTGAAAAATGGTTACTCAACGCAGACTTATTATCACGAAGGCGTCTGCTGATGTCCATATCGGAAAGCTTTGCATGAAAAGATGAGCTTTGCTTTTGTATCAATACGTTTTCGGGCTTTACGTCTCGGTGAACTATGCCCAACTTATGCAAGTGCTCAATTGCAGAAACTATATCCCTGTTAGATCAGATATAGAATGATGTGATCAACTGGCAATTTAATCCCAAAGACAAGGGACCTAAAAGATGATTCATTAGAAGTCCAATAATTGAGCAGGCATGATTGAGCTAAGATATGCATAACACAATTTAAGCTTTTCTAGTTATGTTTAAAGGAAATTTAACTAACCTTATCAATTTTAGTAATAATGGTGTAGGGCGGTTATTATCATCCCAAAGGTCAGCATCTTCCAAAATATTCGGTAGCTCTGAATGTTCATCACTTGAAGTTACAGAAATTGTATTGCAATGATGATCTTTTGATACATACTCATATTGATGTAAAGAAGCCGCGGAAGGCATTTCGATAAGGTCACTCAAATTGCAATCACATAGCTCCAGAACAAGATAAATAAAGTCTCTGTCTTGCTCCACCCCATAATATTTGACAACATTTTGGTGATGATCAGATGCTTCAAAGTTCTTGATTTCTTGATCAGCCATTTCATGATGACTCTTGAGAATCCGTTTCACAGCAACTGGTGTACCTTCATAAGATCCCTCATAGACAACGGTCCCCATGCTGCTTTTACCAATTTCTTTTGATAAAAAAATCACTAATTTTTCGCCTATCCGCAGTTGGTTCTCATTAGATGAAACTTCTGAACTAGAAGTAGTACTTTCTTCTCTACGCTGATTTACATAACAAATTTCTTGCGTATAAATAGATAAATTGAAATATAGACCAATTAAAACAAATGTTAGAAAAAAAGAGTCAAAACTGTCCATGTTTTTCTTTTAATTACAACTTGAAAGATAACGTTAAAAAAAAAAAAAGGAAAAAAAAAACCTTACTTTACTTATGGAAAATGAAACAAGAAGAATTAGTTCAAACTTGCTTCCTTTAAACTCCAAACTACCACCACCACCGCTAACTCAAAAGAGAAGTTTTTTTTTCTCAAAATAATTTTGTTCTCATTTTTATTTACAAAATAGAAATAAAACTATTAATGGTAGCCAAAAAAAAAAATCCCTAGCCTGCCTCGAAAAATACAAAAACAAAACCACAAAACCAGAAGTACAATGTCATTTTCCCGCCAAACTTTACATCACTCCATTAATGCACCCCGACCAGAGGAGTACGGATCTGACATTATGTGTGTTTGTGTTTGTAACATAGGAAATAGGAAAAAAAAAACAAAAACAAAAAAGAAAAACAAAACAAGAAGACTCCAAAATCATCATCCAAACAACAGCCAACAGGGGGTGGGTGGGCCCCACCCAAATGGGCCTCACATCACTTACATGGATCTCGGAATTTGTTTCTGAAAGCGTGAAGGAACATTGGCAATGATGCAGCTAAAAAAAAGAAAACAAAATAAGAAAAAAAATAAATATAAAAAAGAAAGAGTACCGTTGGCGAGAGGGTACTGAGTCGGTCCGACATAGGTTTTGTGGAAATTTAGCTGAAAAAATTCCAAAATTAGCCGTACTACTTCCAACTTCGTGTGAGAGAGTGAGAGAGAGAAGTATAAAAGGGTTTTTTCAGGTCAATGTCAAATCGAAGCTTTTATGGAAGAAAAGTAGAAACGGGAGTTTTCGTATGTGAAAGTAATCACCACAGCTCGATGCGTGGAGGAGATCTCGCAGGAAATCTCCTCCGCACACTCCTGAGGAGGGAACTGCAACAGCTGTGGGTCGATGAGAAGACTGGCAAAGCGATAAGGAGATTGAAAGCCTACGGCAGCTGGTCGTGACGACGGTACTAGAGGCTGGAGCCGGTGAGGACGCCTGCGAGCCGTGGCCTGGTGTTTTGTTCAAAAGTGCAGCGGCTAGAGGATGAAAAGATTGAGGGAGAGGAAAGAAACTGTGAAAAACCCTATTGTCTTTTTAAGTCTTTTTTTGGTATGGCCTTCTAACCGGTAATGGTACAGTCAGTTTTTAACTATTAAATTTTGTTAAAATTAAATTAGATTTAAAATGTATATAAAAAAATAATATTTGATACGTATCTAACGGTTCAAAATAGAATCTTTCGGTAGCTCACTTTTTCAGTGCCACCAGAGAACTAATTATCTGTTTTGGTACGTTATTAGGGCTATGTACAAAACCATTCAACTTGACAAACCAATCTAAGTCTCCCTAACCCAGCCAGAAAGACACAACCCACCACTTTTTTTTTTTTTTTTTTAATTTTTGCCTATTAAGGCCTAGGCCTGAGTCAGTTGGTTGGGCGATTCCAAACCCGTTAAACCTAACCTGACCCGCACTAATGACTAGTAGTATGTATTAAGGGTTAATTTCACAAATGGTCATTGAGGTTTATATTCAATTCCACTTTGGTTCTTAACTTTTCCCACAATTGGTCATTGAGATTTTACTTTATTTCAGTTTCGGTCCTTTTGTTATCTAGGTGTTAAATATTTGACTGAATTTATATAAATTTGAGACTAAAATTAAAAGCGTCTAAAGTTTAGAGATTAAAATAATACAAAAAACAAAAGTTAATTTCTAAAATAGCCTCTCATTTTCCTCTCTTCTGAAAACCCTCCATCTCTGACCTCTCCCTGACCTCTCCCTTTCTTCTAAAAATCCAAGCCTCTCAATCTTAGTTCCCACTCCGCCCCTTCCTTCTCCCTCTCAAGCCTCCACTGCCGTCACCTTCTCGAATCTCATTTCTTCAGTGCCAGCCCTCTCCAGCTGCCACCGTCGTACCTCTCAACTGCTGTGCCTCGAAAGCCACATCTGCTTCAAAAGGTCAGACCTCTCTTCACATCTTCTCCTTCTTTATTATTCCATTTGTTTCTTTCTTTGTTTTTTTTTTTTTTTTTGTTTTTGTTTTTGTAATGTTTCTTTTGAACCTTTTGAAGTTTTATCACGTCCCTCTTGAACATGCTTGAAGTTTGGTATTCATCTAGGCTATCAGGTAAATTCAATTACAATATTCGGTTTTTTGTTTACAATTAGTTCTATGCATCCCTATCCTATTCTTGATTACTGTATTGCTGTGTTGCTGACTGCATGAGGATTAGAATGTTTTGACATTTTTATTATTGTGTTGTGCGTTGGAACATTTTGTTTTCGTTTTTGTTTTTGTTTTTTTGTTTTTGTGCTGGTGTGCTGTGCATTGGACCATTTTGATTATTGTGTATTATTGTGTTATTGACTTATTGAAATCTGAATGTCCAAAAGATAGTGTTTTTTGTTGGAAAATGAAATCTGTATGTCCTAAAAGTATAAAAAGAAGTATAACTTTTTTTTTTTTTTTTTTTGCTTTTTGTTTTTTTTTTTAAAATGAATACAAATATTGCAACTTGTTCAAAAAATAAAGTGTTTTTTAAGTCTGAAAATGAAAATTGAAATTAACCATTACTAACTATTTTCTGATTCAGTGTTGTAGCTTAGTATTTATACTAATTTGTGTTTCTTTCTTTCATCAGGTATATAATACAGAGGGAGTTCTCCGATGACTTCTCGGAGATCCCTCTTCCTTGCGATATATGCCATTCTCAGTTGTTCGAGCTCCTCCGGACTGTGCTCTTCGGTCTCGAGGCCGGCGTTGTGGCTCCTCTAAAACTCACCATTTCTCTCTTTCTTCTCCTCAAAATTTTCAGGACATAAAAGTCACCCTTTTTTCCCAAATTTAGCGAAAGTCTCTCTTCCTCGATCTTTCAAAATATCCCATCAGTAAAACTTAGAAAATTTCCCCCTCAATCAAAGATGTAGAAGATCAAGTCCATTTGGCAGGAAAGTGTTGTTTGAATGGTCAGTTTTAGTTTGAGCTTTGATTAAACACTACTTAGAAGAAGAACAAGTTTTCAAGGAGATTGAGGAAGTCCAAGGAAGCTCGAAGAGTCCACTCAAGTTCTAGGTAAGAGATTGAAAACTATAACATTCTTTAAAAGAGTTTCTAGTTATTGTTAATATATATATATATATAATTAGTTGTGTTCATCTTTGGCTAAGAATGTTAGTACCGTGATTTTGGGCTCTGTATAATACTATTAAAGGTTTGTGGTATGATGCTTTAGATACCACCAGTGCCATTTTTCTGCTCTCTAAAGTCTCCTCTTATATATATTTTCTTCCTTCTATATTCATCCACAACTTATACAAGTACTTACCCGTTTACATACAAATTGTACGTCCTTTTAACTAATTGAGATAAATGATATATTAGGCCACGCAAATGTCGGACGTTGAAGATAATTCCGCGGACTTACCCAAGCAAGTTATGGTACTAATTTCCTCATGTGCTTTTGTTTTGTTATCACTAATAATTATACCTATTGTTGCTCCTTCTAAAACCATTTATGTTTTCTGTTTTTTTTTTTTTTTTTTTTTTTTTTTTTTTTTGGTTCTTTTCTTTTCTTTTCTTCTTCTTCGTCTTCGATCTGAAAGGATATCATCAAAGCTGCTGAAACCGTTATCCAGAGTCGGGTACATAAATAATTCTTTCTATATGCTGTAGATATATATATACATATATATTATCTGAACTACGCCATTTTTAATATCCCATATTTGTCCATATTCCTTTACACTTTTTTATATGTGTGTTCTTCTCTGTAATTAGCAATTGTTGTGTAATTAGCAGTTGTTGTTTGATACTGATTGTAATTTTCAAATTCACAGGATGACAACACCCCTGAACAAATAATTGAGCTTTTGAAAACTTTCGTAAGAGAATTCAAAAAATTTGTAAGTAGTTCTCCTTCATATATAAACAGCTTTTAGTATATGATTGAGAGAGTTAACATCATGAATTATTGTTAATTTTGTGTATATAGCTCATTCTTATCTATATATTTAGTTCTTCTCTACATCAAAAAAATAAATGTGCATATCCCTACCTTAATTAAGCGTTTCTTCCCATAAGTTAACCTAATCAAAACAGTAGGTGTTACTTCTAACCTCTTCTTCAGAAATTAAGTAGAGAAGTAAACTGCATTCTCATCCATATATCCTTTGTCAGTTTCCAGAAAACTGTAAGGTTCAAACTAAACTATGCAGAATACGTACATTTAAAATCTTTTCAGCAATTAAGACTTCAAATGGACTGCGACTAACATCTGAGTTAAAAGTTCAATAAGTAAAATCTATATGCATGCTCATGACATTAAACTTTTCTATTCTATACCCACTTTATCCAAAGCATTACTTAAATCTATCATACCTTAACCTGGTATCCAATAAGTTGTGAGTTTTACTGAACCTGTTTTAATCTGTCATACTCAAAGTATTATTGTTTTAATTTCTCATTTTAAAAATTCATAAATAATTCATCTTAAATTCAAAGCAGTCAAAACCAGCACCAATAAAAACTAGACTTGTAAACGAAGAGTTTGATATATCATATGCCTTCTGTAACGACCCATACATTCACTTATTATGATATTGTTCACTTTCAGCTTAGGTTCCGCATTCATTTGCCTTTTGACTTCGCCCCTAAAAGCCTCGTACTAATAGAAAGTAGGGTTCTTCCTTTTAAACGATCACCTATATCTTTCTTCAGACGATGTAGAACTGCATTATTTATCTCATCTTGTCCCTTTTTCCTCAAATGGATTAATTATTGCCCCAATCATTCTCCTTTTAGGGACGTAACGTCCTCTTTAGCCACACTTTCATGGCAGTTCAGTTTTTTACAATTTTGAACTGCAATAGTCATTCACCATTTTTCATAACTATATAGTACTGTAATAATTATTATTATTATTATTATTATTTTATTAACACGGTTTGTGGTATGATGCTTTAGATATCACCAGTGCCATTTTTCTGCTCTCTAAAGTCTCCTCTTATATATATTTTCTTCCTTCTATGTTCATCCACAACTTATACAAGTACTTACCCGTTTACATACAAATTGTACGTCCTTTTAATTAATTGAGATAAATGATATATTAGGCCACGCAAATGTCGGACGTTGAAGATAATTACACGGACTTACCCAAGCCAATGGTACTAATTTCCTCATGTGCTTTTGTTTTATTATCACTAATAATTATACCTATTGTTGCTCCTTCTAAAACCATTAATGTTTTCTCTTTTTTTTTTTTTTTTGTTCTTTTCTTTTCTTTTCTTCTTCTTCGTCTTTGATCTGAAAGGATATCATCGAATATGCTGAAACCGTTATGAAGATTCTGGTACATAAATAATTCTTTCTATATGCTGTATATATATATATATGTGTGTGTGTGTGTATATATATATATATATATATATTATCTGCACTACGCCATTTTTAATATCCCATATTTGTCCATATTCCTTTACACTTTTTTATATATGTGTTCTTCTCTGTAATTAGCAATTGTTATGTAATTAGCAGTTGTTGTTTGATACAGATTGTAATTTTCAAATTCACAGGATGACAATACCACTGAACAAAAAATTATGGCTTTGACAAATATCCTCGCCCTACTCGAATATTATGTAAGTAGTTCTCATTCATGTATAACCAGCTTTTAGTATATGATTGAGAGAGTTAACATCATGAATTATTGTTAATTTTGTGTATATAGCTCATTCTTATCTATATATTTAGTTCTTCTCTGCTTCAAAAAATATATATGCATATCCCTACCGTAATTAAGCGTTTCTTCCCATAAGTTAACCTAATCAAAACAGTAGGTGTTACTTCTAACCTCTTCTTCAGAAATTAAGTAGAGAAGTAAACTGCATTCTCATCCATATATCCTTTGTCGGTTTCCAGAAAACTGAAAGGTTCAATCTAAACTATGCAGAATACGTACATTTAAAAACTTTTCAGCAAATAAGACTTCAAATGGACTGCGACTGACCTCTGGACCTGTGAGTTGTTGCATCACAAGAAACGATAATTAATGAAAAAAGGAGGATGGAAAGAAAAAAAACTTGTAGTTTAACACTAATTAATGTTCAGAGCAAGAAAATAGAAAAGGATTTCTTACCTCAACTATTAAAGTGATTAACAACAAAAGAAACTAAAACTGCAATCCTCGAAGGAAAATGATAAGCTTGTAGTTTAACACTAATTCCACTCACAAAGCAACTCTCTTATTGAGTTATTGATTCAAAACGAAATATTTTGTTGAAAGAAGTGAAGCCACTACCGACAAAGCTATTGGTCGGGGTGTTCACTGACTAGACTAAAAATATTTTCTTCTTTTGCTTCTTCTTCGTTTCTGAGATCATAAAAGAAAAAGAATACGAACTTTTAATTTAAAAAAGTCTAGATTACGTACATTTGATATTATCTGGGTTTTAACAAGAATTCCACGGTAGAGTATTAAAGAGAAAAATGTAATGGTAGGGCTATGTTAACCACAAAACTTGTATTAGAGGCTAGATTACGTACTTTTTATTTTATTGTGATTTTGATCTGATCTAAAATTTAAAAAAAAAAATGTAAAGACTAAAGACTCTACGTGCTCACCCCTTAAGATTCTCCTATGACTACATTTTAATTGATCTATTTCTTCATTCTATTGGATGATATCAATTTTCCACTTCTATATTTATATGTGAGAAACTCTTCTCAATCAGGAAAGGACTGCTTCTGGCTCAGAGAAAAAAATTGGAAAAATAAAGGTTTTATTATCAAAGGAAATTGGTCGAAGTGCCAACGGGACTATTGTATATGAGGGGTATTATGAAGAGAGACAAGTTGCAGTGAAATGCCTTACCAAAAATACTTTTAAACGTGACCTGAAAGCTCAAAGAGAAACCAAGACTCTCATAGCATCTGATCGTAGCCAAAATATTGTGACGTATTATGGGAAGGAAGCGGACGATGATAATATCTATCTTGCTCTAGAGCGTTGTGATTGCAATTTAGATAACCTCATTCAAATGTATCCTAAGAATTCCTCTCGACATAAGCGCCCTTTATCAAAAGGCTTGAAAGAACTGAAGAAAACTATAGGAGATATTAAGCTTTGGAAGGAAAATACATGCCGTCCGTTTCCTATATTACGGGACTTGATGAGGTTAGTCAAAAGTTCTTTTAATTTCGTGTTATGTATAGTTTAGGACAATTATGGTTATGTACTCAATTGGACTTTGAATGAGTCATCTTTGATGTCCTTAATTTCTCTTTGAATTACATTTAATGAGTCATTTTCTATTTATGATCATAGGGGCATGGTTTCTGGGCTTAATGTGCTTCACAAGTCGGGTATAGTTCACCGACACTTAAAGCCACAAAACATTTTTATAATTCATGAAAGCGGAACTTTATGTGCAAAGCTTGGTGATATGGGCATTAGCAGACGACTTCGTGGTAATAAGCGAGTGTTGACTCCCCATATTAACTCTCCTGGCAAGTACTCATTTCCCTATTTTGAAGAAATCTTAACTATTCTATCCAATTCTAGGGTAACCTTATGTCTAAACTGGTAAGAAGAAAAGGGTTGACGATGTTAGATGAGCTATATAAGTAAGCAACTTCGCTAGTTCATACTTTATTACTCTAATTAGTATGTACTTTGATACCATTTCAACCTTAAACATTTTAGTCTCACTTTAAACATTTCTTCACAGCATACAGAAATCATGGCTGGAAAGCACCCGAAGAGCTTCTTGATGGCCAACAAACAACTGCAATGGATTTGTTCACTTTAGGTTGCATCCTATTTTTTTCCATCACTGGTGGTAAACATCCATTTGGGGAACAAGATCGGAATATTAAGAGTAAAGATTATAAGCCAGACTTGCATTTGATAGAAAAGTTCCCTGAAGCTGTTGATCTTATTTCTTCTTTAATAAAATTTGAGGCTGGGGAGAGGTAAGATTATATAGTTTCCTTCTGCATGGATTATATAGTTTAACAATGTCTTAAAATTGTGCTCCATTTCTATGTTGAAATAAAATGATATGCGACAAAAGGAGAGGTAAGCTAGAGAATGAGGAAGTGTGTGATGAAACAAGTGATCCTAGTATTTCTCAAAATTATATCATGTTGTGACAAGCCTTGCTTTTGTATAATTAGTGCATTAACTGGAGAACTATGGAAAAGGTTTAAAAGTTTTAGTTGGGAAGAAGAAACTTATTTCAGTGGACCTAATTTGAGCCCTCAACTCTTGATGAAATTTCATTCGTTATTCATGGCAGGCCACAAGCAAATAAGGTGCTGCATCATCCACTGTTCTGGGACGCGAAGAAGAGACTTGAGTTTCTCTGCGCCACTAGTAACAGTGTAACCAAGGAATCTACTAGTCTTTCGGACAACAAGAAGACTACTCTTTTGAGTAGGCTTGAATCTACTGCAATTAAAATTTTAGGTAAATTTAGTCCGGGAAAGGTTAAATATTGGAGCGAACAGATCCTTAACGATAAAATCAAGCAAGACTACCCGTACATCTTATGGGGTTACAAGTTTGGCAGTGTCCAGCACTTGTTGCGATTCATTCGAAACAGACGTGCTCATTATGAAGATGATCCAAAAGAAATCCAGGTGCTTGTAATACCAGTATAAGAATGTGATACATTTTCAATGCATTCATTGAGGTTTTCAATGTTAATATTCACTTACTTTTATTGTGGCTCTTTACAGGACCATTTCGGAACGAAAAATGAAGGATTCGATGACTATTTTACAAGTCGATTCCCATTACTTTTTTTTGAAGTGTACAATGTTGTGCGTGACTGCTGTAGAGAAGATGCGCTCTTCAAGGCATTTTTCTAAGGGGATCATGAGGAAGTAACTGTCTGAAGTGTTGATGGAAACTAGACTCCAAATGGAGTATATAAGCTTTTTTTTTTTTTTTGTTTTTTTGTTATTGGCATAAGGGGCTAACTGTGCATGTGCGTTTTGCTTCATTTTGCAGATCGCTAAATACATACATGATTAGGTTATACACACATGATTAGGTTTTCTTAATTTCTGGCCAGTTTCCTCTTACTTCATCCTCTTGATTAATTTATGTTTCTTTTTTTATGGAAATTGGTAGGTGAATGTTAAATGCTTTGTGTGAAAATAGTATAAAGACCTTTTTTTTTTTTTTTTTGTGGATATAGAAAGTTAATTTCATGCTTTTATTCTTGTTTTGCCGGTTTGCCGATCCATGTCTTTCATGAATTTACATCACCAAAACAGAGCTTCAAGTTTGATATCAATAGTTTTGTTTATTGTACAAACCAAATTAAAACCTCTCTAACTTAATACTATTAGGGCTAGGATACATTTTCTGCTTTTCGTTTTCTTTCTTATTCTTCTTTTTCTTTTTGTCTTTTTTTTATTTTTTATTTTTTTTAGGAAGAGTAGCAAACATTATTAGGTGCTGCTGAATCTATAATTATGAACATATTGAGAAATGAATACTTATTAACTTAAAAAGAGTTGTGTGATTTTAATATGTGTAGATGCATTGTTTTTTTTTTTTTAATTTTATTTTAAGATTCACGTTTGACTTATAAATTCATAAACAATAAACATAGTAAATTTAGTAATTTATCGATACATGAGGTGGAAGCTATATGGTTTCTTGGCACGAAGTGAAGACTCAAGTTACGATCAGTGGTGGCGCACGTCCTTACTGAAAAGTTAATGTCTTAAAAATTTTTATTAGTTTCTAGCAAGCGCCCCCTCCAACTTTTGTTTTTCAGATGTTTTCTTTTCTTTTTCTTTTTTCATTTATATCTGCTCTCTAATGATTTTAGCGTAACATAAACGTATTAATTGAGTTTTAACATAATAATTATATTAATTGTGCTAACCTCATTACAAAAAATTATGGATTTGTCGTCGCTAATTAGACGACAGTTTCATACAAAATTGTCATCAAACATGCCATTAAAAATGTGACGACCCTAACTTTTGATTGTCATCCTATACACATACTTAACATTACTTAACCTCTAACACTTACTAATTATAACCTGTTAAAATTCAGGCCAATCTTTTTTCATTCTTACCATGTACGTCTAAATGCTGTAGCATTTAGCTAGCCTTCTGTTTTCAGCTATTCGTAAAATGTTGTAGCATTCTAACAGCATTCTGTACATTAGTCATTGTCAAAATGTTGTAGCATTCTGACAACATTCTGTTATATTAGTCATACCTAAAATGTTGTAGCATTCTGACGGCATTCTGTTACATTAGTCATCAAAATACATAAAACACTATTTTATTTTACACATAATGTTCAGCAGCATTTCCAAAACACATGAGGTGTCCACAACCCACTTGCCCACATTCCGCTGCTACACCCTCTCTGCATGCCCAGCATCAAGTTTCAGGGAGCCGGTGCCTTACCCGTGCTTCCTACAACACGAACAAGCTTGCTTTTCTATGTTGCACAAACATTGTGCATATAGTAGAATTTTGAATGTTAGATACAATGTAAATGCTAGATACTATGTTAGGTAAGTATTTACAAGACTTATGTAATCGTAGAACTTTATTATGCAAAAAGTATGTATCGATGTTAAGTCGAGATCAAACTAAGAAAAGTGAAATGTTAAACTTTAACGAAAGGTTAATCTCATGATAAAATGCTCAATAATGCACAAATTCACAAGATTTAACTAAAATTACCGTTTCAATAAGACAATTGATAAACGGTAAGAGACTAAACGTCCTATTTGTACCAGCCTTCGAAGGAAAGGTTATTATGAGACTATGAAAGATATGAAACCGTGACTGAGTTGGATTGGTTAGCTACCCCACTCCTCACTGGTTATGCGCGCTATGGTACAACAGGACAGGGCCCTTAAGAAGTAAAAGACAAGAAAATGAAACACGAAAACCATTCCATATAACAGTATGGTATCTGTAAACAAGAATGAAAAGAATGAGAAACACAGAATGAAAGTCGTTTAGAATTCTGTACTAGGCTATATGTTATGAATGCATATATGGGTATGCATAATTATTGCATCTGTTATGACCTATTAATACTTGCTGAGTAAAAGCTCAAACGTTTCTTGGTGCGGGCCAGTTATTACAGAAGATTTGTAGAGGGTTTTGCAAAACTAGCTGCAACACTCACTACCCTCACACGAAAAGAAAAGAAGTATGAATGGACTGAGAGGTGTGAAGAAAGTTTTCAAGAATTAAAACAAAAGCTGACTACTGCACCAATACTTACTATTCCAAAGGAAGGAGAAAAGTTTGACGTATACAGTGATGCTTCCAAACTAGGGCTGGGAGCGGTATTGATGCAAAATGGAATGGTAATTGCGTATGCGTCTAGACAATTGAAAACTCATGAGAGAAACTATCCTACTCATGATCTTGAATTAGCAGCAGTAGTTTTTGCCTTAAAGATATGGAGGCATTATTTATATGGTGCACAATGTCAGATTTTCACTGATCACAAAAGCCTCAAGTATTTCTTTACACAGAAAGAACTTAACATGAGGCAACGCAGATGGTTGTCCAGTACTTTTACAAAAGGATATTCATTCATTAGGGTTGGAGCTAATTACAGGTAAATTAGCCACTCTACAGATACAACCATCTATTTTTGACAAGATGACAGAAGCCCAACGTCAAGATTCTACTCTTGACAAGTATTGGAAAGAAGCTGATGAAGGAAAAGAGACGGAATTCAAAGTCTCTGATAAGGGAATACTCACATTTCAAGGAAGGGTTTGTGTTCCGGAAGATAAAAAACTTAAGAGTCAAATTCTTTCTGAAGCTCATAATACCCCTTATTCATGTAGGATCTAGTTGTGATTTTTAATGAAAAATCATTTGAACAACAACAAACTTGTAGGCGGAATTTCAAAAATTTTAACATATCCATTTAATTCCAAATTAAATGTAAACCACAACGAGAGATACATGCATGATATATGTTTATAGACAAAGGAATAAAATGACAATCATACCTTTGTGACGATTGAATCAAAAATGACCGCAAGGATCTTGTCTCACTATCTCACGTTCCGAGATGGAGAATTGCCGTGAAACAAGATCGTTGATCTATCGATACGATCACACCAAAAACCACTCGTTGATTCAAGACTATGACTCTAAGTGTTTGGGGATGAGAGAGTGGGCTCTTTTCAAAAACCTAAGGAAACAATTTTTCCTTCTATTTTGTCTCAAAATTTCGGCCACCTTTAGGAGAGAAAAGTGTGAGATTTTTTCTTCTCTTAAAAACTCATAGTTAGGGTTTTCAATAATAACCTCTTATAGGAGGAAATTCAAAAACTCAAACCCTAGATG
>NW_010359286.1:49596-51181 GCF_000414095.1 Morus notabilis | reverse complement strand
CTCTTCTTTTGTTGATAACAGTCTATGGACTAAGCAATATCACTAACACTCTTGAATATGTATCAAAACATAACTTTATTTTATTTTATAAAATCAGCAAAACAATAATGTCTGACATTTGTCATTTCACAAATAACAAATTACATCCTACTTTATGGACACATTTCCAACAATTCAATACATCCAAGAGCGACTAAGATGTATCAAGATCTAAAATAACACTTTTGGTGGAGATATATGAAAAATGACATCGTGAACTACGTTAGTCGTTGTTTAACATGTCAAAAGGTTAAAGCAGAGCATAAACGTCCAGCTGGAGAGCTGCAACCGTTAGATGTTCCGGAATGGAAATGGGAGCATATAACTATGGATTTTGTGGTAGGACTACCCAAAACAAGTGAAGGTTATGATGCAATCTGGGTAATTGTTGATAGATTAACTAAGTCTGCCCATTTTGTACCCATAAAAGTGACGTATACCCTTGGTAAGTTAGCAGAGTTATACGTCACCAACATAGTTAGACTGCATGGAATCCTTTTATCCATTGTCACAGATCGGGATAGCCGCTTTACCTCCATGTTTTGGAAGAGTGTACAAGAAGCCATGGGCTCAGAATTAAGATTTAGCACAGCTTTTCATCCTCAGACTAATGGACAATCAGAACGTACCATCCAAAGGAGACATGTGTGATGGATTTTAAAGGAGCATGGAATAAGAAACTGTCATTGATTGAATTCTCGTATAACAACAGTTATCAAGCTTCAATCGGTATGCCACCATATGAAGCTTTGTATGGAAGAAAGTGTAGATCTCCCATTCATTGGTATGAAACTAGGGAGAAGCAATTGCATAAGACGGAATTCATTCAGGAGGCGGTTGAATCCATCTAGGAAATCCATCAGAGAATGAAGACGGCACAGGACCGTCAGAAAAGCTATGCTGATAAGCGTAGAAGACCCTTGGAGTTTAATGAAGAGGATTCAGTCTTCTTGAAGATCGCACCTATGAAAGGTGTTATGCGTTTTGGCAAGAAAGGCAAATTGAGCCCAAGGTATATAGGACCTTTCCAGATTATTAAAAGAATAGGGAAAGTAGCCTATCGACTGGCTTTACCGCCAGAATTAGCTGCGGTACATGATGTATTCCATGTCTCGATGTTAAAGAAGTATGTACCCGATTCATCCCATATTATAAAACATGAACCAATACAGATTCACAAGGACATGACTTATGAGGAACAACTAGTGCAAATACTTGCACAAGAAGAGAAGCGTCTTCGTAATCGAAGTATTCCACTTGTAAAGATACTGTGGAGGAATCAAAAAGTGGAAGAAGCAACATGAGAACGTGAAGATGAGATGAGAAGAAAATACCCCCATTTGTTCTGATTTTCGGGACAAAAATTTCTTAAGAAGGGGTGAATGTAATGACCGGGAAAAATTTAGGTCTAATCCGGACAGTCCAGTATTTGACCAAAATTCTTTCCGGAATAGTAAATAGTAGAATTTTGATGTAATCAAGAAAATATTATGTAAAAACTTTATGTATGGGGTAAAATCTCCCGAAAAGTGTAAAGTTATAATAC
>NW_010359286.1:0-49581 GCF_000414095.1 Morus notabilis | reverse complement strand
ATTCACGAGGACATGACTTATGAGGAACAACCAGTGCAAATACTTGCACGAGAAGAGAAGCGTCTTCGTAATAGAAGTATTCCACTTGTAAAGATACTGTGGAGGAATCAAAAAGTGGAAGAAGCAACATGAGAACGTGAAGATGAGATGAGAAGAAAATACCCCCATTTGTTCTGATTTTCAGGACGAAAATTTCTTAAGAAGGGGTGAATGTAATGACCGGGAAAAATTTAAGTCTAATCCGGACAGTCCGGTATTTGACCGAAATTCTTTCCAGAATAGTAAGTAGTAGAATTTTGATGTAATCAAGAAAATGTTATGTAAAAACTTTATGTACGGGGTAAAATCTCCCGAAAAGTGTAAAGTTATAATACGAATATTTTTACAAAAAAAAATCGTAAATATCATTTATGCATAGTGAGATATTAGTTAAAAGTTAGAAATTTTAGCGGGTATATATTAGTTATGAAAAACTAAAATATTTGGTATGTGACTAAATGACCAGCTAGAAAAAGAATAGAAATATTAGAAGTAAGGAAAATAGCAAAAGTTCCTGAAACGGAATTTTCCCGAGTCAGTTAAAGCGGGAAACTACCAAAAAAAATGAGTACCGCAAGGGTACACGTTTTGGGCAATTCTGAATCAATTAAGATGAAAATTTTAGAAAAAGAAATTGACTAATGAGATACCCAAGAGCATTGGGTTGAACATGAGAAGTTTGACCCAGGGTACTCGGCAGTCCAGAAAAGTAGTATAGAACCTGTACTAATTGTGAAATTATTAGTACCGGAAAAAGACTCATTTTGAGAAACGGAAAGTTAGGTCTCGACAAGAAAATTTTGAGGAAATATAGAACCCACTCATTTGCTAGCACGTATCTTGGATATAGCAAAGAATAAAAGTAGGTTGAACAAAGTTTTAATATATATATATATATATACCTATATATATTAAATTATCTTAGGAAAAAAAAAAGAAGAAGTGAAAAGGATAATTACTACTGTGAGGTGGATGTATGCCTCACACGCAGAATGCCACTTGCCATTATATAAGTTTAAGTTATTTTATGAAGGGTGAATCATGACATAAGTTACCAATGTCATCTCATGTGGAAAGAAAAACTAAAGCAAAGGCTATTACATAATTACGTGAAGTATAGCAGAGGAAAAAAAAAAAAAAAAAAGAGGGGACGTGAGAAAGTTACGAAGAAAAAAAAAAGAAAGAGAGTTGTTAGAGAGAGACGGAGAAGGGAAAATCAAGCATTTTTATTGAGATTTCTTCCGTTCAGTCCGGTAGAAACGTAACCTGAGGCGTTCTAGCAGAAAAACCTCAATTTCTGGAGGTAAGATTTCAGAGTTTTCGTGAGAATTCTATATTTTTTTTATTTAGATGAATAGTAACCCATCTCAGAAAAACTTCCGTTAAAGTGAAAATTGAAATTGAGGTTTTGTAGAGTATCGTAATAAGAGTTTAACGGTGTAAGTGTTAAGACGATTGAATAAAGTTTTGGTGGATTTCTATCGAAAATCCGTGAGCCTAGATTAAGAAAGAACATATGTTCTGTTCAATTTTATGATGGAATCTGTGTTCAGGAATGTAAATCTTGACTCCAGGTACCGAAATCAAAAGTAGAATGAGTTATTAAAAACTCGGGAAACAAGAAAAATAAGGCGAAACTCTGCCAAAATTTAGTTCGACTAATTTGAACTAAAACTGGATTTCAAGAGGAATATGGGATTAAAGTGTGAGAAGAAAGATGTTTCGATAATCGGTGATGGTTAGAAACCGAACACAACGAGAATTTACAATTTTGGACCGAAACTTAAAATTAGGCCCATGACTGAGTAATTTGCACGATTTTAGTGCAAATCCTTGCGATAGGAAATGGTCTGAGGTTGACTACCAAATATAAGGATTGTAGGCTTTTCCGAAGTAAATTTTAATGTAATTATTGATCTTAGATTCTGAATCTAACGATTGAAAAATTTATGCAATAGGGCCGATTAACGGTTGAAGTTGGAAAGCGTCAAGGGAGACAAAAGACGCGTTATTAGCGAAACTTTGGTAAGTGCAATAGTTTCTCTATGGCTATGTCACGAACAAGCTTGCTTTTCTATGTTGCACAAAGATTTTGCATATAGTAGAATTTTGAATGTTAGATACAATGTAAATGCTAGATACTATGTTAGGTAAGTATCTACAAGACTTATGTAATCGTAGAACTTTATTATGCAAAAAGTATGTATCAATGTTAAGTCGAGATCAAACTAAGAAAAGTGAAATGTTAAACTTTAACGAAAGGTTAATCTCATGATAAAATGCTCAAGTAAAAGACAAGAAAATGAAACACGGAAACCATTCCATATAACGGTATGGTATCCGTAAACAAGAATGAAAAGAATGAGAAACACAGAATGAAAGTCGTTTAGAATTCTGTACTAGGCTATATGTTATGAATGCATATATGGGTATGCATAATTATTGCATTTGTTATGACCTATTGATACTTGCTGAGCAAAAGCTCATTAAGTTTGTTCATGTTGTAGGAAGCACGGGTAAGGCACCGGCTCCCTGAAACTTGATGCTGGGCATGCAGAGAGGGTGTAGCAGCGGAATGTGGGCAAGTGGGTTGTGGACGCATCATGTGTTTTGGAAATGCTGCTGAACATTATGTGTAAAATAAAATAGTGTTTATGTATTTTGATGACTAATGTAACAGAATGTCGTCAGAATGCTACAGCATTTTAGGTATGACTAATATAACAGAATGTTGTCAGAATGCTACAGCATTTTGACAATGACTAATGTACAGAATGCTGTTAGAATGCTACAGCATTTTACGAATAGTTGAAAACAGAAGGCTCGCTAAATGCTACAACATTTAGACGTACATGGTAATAATGAAAAAAGATTGGCCTGAATTTTAACAGGTTATAATTAGTAAGTGTTAGAGGTTAAGTAATGTTAAGTATGTGTATAGGATGACAATCAAAAGTTAGGGTCGTCACAAACAACACGATGATTGACATGGCAACTATAGCCAACAATTTTTTAAAAACCGTCATATAATACTTGTATCTTTAACGATGGATTTTCTTTAAACCGTCGTTGAATCTAGTTTTTTGCAAAAATTTGAGTTTACCCAGAAAAACTTCATTTCGCAAAAATTTACTCGAAAATCAAAACATCCTCTCACTGAGTTAGTTTGCCAACCCCTCCGCCTCGACAGCGCCGCCACCTCAAATAGGCCCTTTCTTCCTTTTGTTCTTCACAATTCTACTTCCGTTCGCAACTCTTTTCTCAATAAATCGGGGAAGGGCCACAAATCCACAAAGAGCATCAAGTGAATTTGATTAATTTTTTCATTTTTTTTGTATAAATTTGATTAAAAAAATGAAAAAAATAGCTTATATTTTATGGGGTTGACTATTATAGATGTTAGGTGTTTTTTGTTTGATAAAATTTATTTATGTTAATGATGATATTAGTTTAAGTTTTGTGATTTTGAGTAATATGGGTGTTGGGTCTTTGGTTTTTGTCTTGAATTTGTTATGTAAATGATGAAATTTGTTTAGGTTTTGTAGTTTTTGGTAATATGGGTGTTGGATTTTTATTGTTTGTCTTGAATTTGTTATGTAGATAATGAATTTTGTTTATGTTTATGATTTTGAGTAATATAGATGTGGGGTTTTGTTGTTATCTTAAATTTGTTTGGTAGATGATGAAATTGGCTTATGTTTCGTGGTTGTTTTAAGTAATGGTATGATTTATGTGTTTAGGTAAGTGAGATATTTATTGTTTTTTTTTTTGTGTAATAATGAATAGGAAATGGATGTTTGCAAATAGGTTGAGTAATGAATATAAGGAAAGGGGTTGAAGAAGTTATTTCCTTTGCAAAGAATACAATGAAAGGGAATATGTTTCGTTGCCCGTGTGTGCTATGTGATAATATTAGAAAACAATCAATGCAAGATCTTTGATTCCATTTTTTTTGATATAGCATTGATGAGACTTATCAAACATGGATAGCTTTTTAACTCAATCACGATCTATTTTACTAGTAAAAGTAATACATACTAACGTCATATCTACATTTATCATATTAATATCCTTTTGAATTCATTCAAATAGATGGTGACTCCGAGCAACATCTTACATCCATATAGGAACATTCAAATTAAAATATAAAAACAAACAATGCTTTAATTGTTATCAGTATCTACCAAGTTGGTAATAAGATCATGTCTACAACATAAGTCGCACAATTTGTCTAGAACCTTAACATTCAAAACAAGTAAAAAAAACAGAGGAATAACTAGAGATATCAAATGTCTAGCTAAATGAAATGGAGAAGTAAATCCTTCCATCTTGACAAAATGCTTCAACAAAAAAGTCATCTCCACTGTTTAACTTATAAGAAAGTGATCCACTATCAAAATAATGATCAAACTCAGCTAAAACTTCCACCATTTAACCTGTAAATAAAGCAATGATTAGTTACATCATTCATAACTACATAGCCACATCCACATATGTTTTGCAGTGAGTTAGAGGAAACATGGCTTCAATGATGCACTAGGCAAAAATTGAATGTCAAACTTGTAAGACAGAGAGTGTCTTACATGTATTGTTATATAGATAGTTGGAGAAAGTACGAGTCTTCATTGCCAACATTTAGACCCGAAGAGAAAAAAAACTTGCTATCACAATCATATAAGCAAAAGATTATAGCCTGTAAGCTAGTGAATTCACTACTAGAGAAATCTACTTAGATGGACTACGGTATTAGGAATCACCTGCATTGATGGTGGCTTCAGTTTTACTCTTAACTCTCGAACTGAACTCTGTGCAGCCAGCAATACAAAACATAAAAAATTATAATTCACGCAAGGAAATAAATTATGAGGCATAAAAAATTATAATTAGCTATTTTTTGTCGAGTAACGGAGTTAAGGTATCAAGTCTTTGGTTTAAAAATAATAGTGTCCTTCAGCTCTGCTATCTCCTGTTCTCGTTTTGGAAATGTCACTATGAATACAGCATCCTTCTTTTTGATCAGGTGGTTCATTCAAAGGTCAATTGATCAGGTGGTTCATTCAAAGGTCAATTCAAAGGTCAATTGATTATATATATATGATCAGGTGTTCAATTAGAGTGATAAATGTAATCCAAAAAGAAAGGAACTGAAAGGTGGTTCATTCAAAGGTCAATTGATTAAATTCCTCATCAATTTCAGTAATAATGGTCATGGATGGGGATTATTTTCATCCCAAAGCTTAACATCCTTCTCTTAAGTATTTTGATACTAGCTTATTTTGAGAGGAATCCATAGAATACAGCTGGATGACGTCATTCAAATCACAATCACAAAACTACAGAACAAGATGAACAAAATCCTTGTCACGTTTCACCCCATGAAATCTAACAATATTTTGGTGTTGTTTAGATACTATGATACTCACATTTTTTTTATCAGCCAATTCTACATGTCTCCACTCTCTGGAGAATAAGTTTCACAGCAATTGCTCTATCTTCATAAGACCCTTTATATATAGGAGTCCCAGAGCCGCTTAGCACATTAGGATTTAGGATGCAGGCAAATGGTTACTACGAGGGTGTTTGTTTCACAACTCGAGTTAAGAACTCGAGTTGTGTTTGTGAGAGAAAAACACTATAATAAAAAAGTAGAATTTGAATTTTTGTGAAAAAAAATACTATAGCAATAGAACTTGAATTGTGACTTGAGTTGTGAAAAGAATAAGGCCTATGTGTTTCGGCCTTTTAATTTTTGGGATTTATTTGAACATTAGGATTTAGGACGGAGGCAAATGCATTTTTTTAAAACGTCTTTAAAGTAAGTAACATATTTTTTTTAAAACGACATATAATGTACTGATAAATAAATGATTTATGTCGAGTAAATAAATTATTTACTCGTAAATACATATTCACTCTAATTATTTTTAAATATGCTGTTTACTTTACTAATAAATATCCTATTTACTTATTTACTTAAATTATTTTATTTGGGTGGGAGATCATTGGACCTCAATGCCCTTCAAATGATTTTTTCACCTTAGTACAGCTATTTTCTCTTAGGTTTCATATTTGTTGGACCTATTCTTATTAAGCACAATCATATCTCTCTAAATTTGTTTTTGTTTTTTGTTTTTTTTTTCTTTTTCCCCAAAGCTTGGTAGAAACATTGTACGCTAGAATTCAATTTCTTTCAAAATGGTTCTGACTATAGTACAATTTTTCTTTCCTATCCATTAGATCCCACTACCAGTAATCCCTGCAGGAACAAGAGCCATCCTTGAAATAATGGAACCTATTTCTATCACGCACAACTATCTCTCTACCAACAATTGCTGATATTAGCTTGAAAGCTGCGTGACAATCCTCACAAACTCGGAGATTCTTCATTATCCGAATCGGGGTTCCAGGTTCCGTGTTCATCAATCCAAAAACCAGCGCTAATTTCTCGCTATGACGGTACAAAAACTTCTCCTTCTCGCCTTCCTCCATGTCTAAAAGAACAACTGATGTGTTGGGCACATACCCATTTTCCTTCATTTTCTCAAGTAGATTTCCCCACATCCGAAATATCTCCACAGCTTGAGGATGGCTCTCATCCCCGGCGACAAACTCGTGAACCGTTCCATCTACTGTGATTGTGCTCCAACCCGGCGTCTTCTTTACTCCTTGCTCTCTCATCAACTTCCTAATTCTTGCGACATTTTCCCACTGCTCTGCTTCAGCATAGATGTTTGACAAAACGACATAGTATCCATCGTTAAACGGATCCAATACCGCAAGGTGTCTAATTGCTTCCTCAGCCAATGCAATGCTCTTGTGAACTTTGCATCCGCCAAGAAGTGTCCCCCACACAACGCCATTTGGGTCAATTGGCATGTTCATTATGAACTCGTGAGCCTCTTGAAGCAGCCCTGCCCGGCTTAGAAGATCAACCATACAACCATAATGCTCGATTCTAGGGACTATGCTATGATCGCAAGTCATGCTCGCGAAAAATTTCCGACCTTGGTCTACCAAGCCCATGTGGCTGCAAGCGTGCAAGAGGCCAATGAAGGTGACCCCATTAGGCTTCACACCAACTTGAATCATCGTGGAGAAAAGCTTCAACGCTTCCTCGGCTTGACCGTGCATGGCAAGCCCTGCAATCATGGCGGACCATGAAACAACCGTCCGTTCTTCCATCTTATCGAAAACTCCTCGAGCATCCTCCAAGCATCCGCATTTAACGTACATGTCAATCAAAGTGTTGGAAACACGGACATTGCTTCCGAAACCGCTTCGGTTCGAGTATTCATGAATCCTCCTGCCTAAAAACAAGTCCCCTAGATCAGCGCAAGCCGCAAGAACCGCCACCACAGTCACTTCATTTGGCTTAACACCAGCCTTTTCCATCTCCAAGAACAGATTAACGGCCTCCCTTGGCTTCCCAGACTGAACAAAACCGGCAATCATCAACGTCCAGGACCTGACATTTCTTTCAGGCATTTCAGCAAACAAGCCATAGGCTTGTTCAACCTCATCCCTTTTTATCAACTGGGTCATCATAATATTCCACGCAACAACATCTCTATGCGGCATTTTGTCAAACATCAACCGGGCATTCCCCATTTCTCCACACTTGGCGTACAAATGAACAATCGAGTTCTGCAAAAACAAATTCCAACCAAACCCAAGTTTCTCCACATTCCCATGAACGATTCTCCCATTCCTAACATCCGACAAGCGCAAGCACGCCTTCAGAACGAACGAGAGTGTGAAACTGTCGGGAAAAACATCAAACTCCCGCAGCCGTTTAAAAAGAGAAATTACATCTTTTGGGCAATCGCCTTCGGCGAAAGTTTTGAGACACGAGTTCCAGAGGACAATCTCCGAGTCTCCGCAGTCGACGCGTTGGAAGATTTGGCGGGCGTAGGCGAAAGTGGCGGGAGGAGAGAGAGCGCAGACGGCGGCGACGCGGGGGAGAGGGATGAGAGAGAGAGGAGAAGAGGTTTTGAGGACGTGGGCATGGAGTTGTTTGAGCTCAAATGGAGAGTTGAAGGTGTGGAGAAGAGGAAGGAGATGATCAGGAGAAGAATTGGATGATGATGACGATGATGAGCGGCGATGATGAGTTCTGTGGGGAGGAAGGTGGTAAAGAGAAGGAGAGGAAAGCATTTCGTTGGTTGTTACCGCTAAACAATTTTGAGGCGCTTTCTTTATATAGAAAACTATAAAATAATTTTAGAGTGATGCTGTATTCTAGCAATTTGGTAGGATTTTAATGAAATTGTCATATTTATTTTTTTAAAAATAAGAGTAAAATTAAGAAAATTCATTTACAAAATTTATTAAATACATTAAAATCGAAAGAAACGTTAATTAATTATGATACGGAAGATGGACACAGTAACTTTTAAAAAAATACATTACCATTTTAATGTTATTTTCTTTGAACGTGCATGACAAATAGTTTTAGGCAAGCTCCGTTCGTTTTGTTTGTTTGGGTTACAATTTAAGTTTTTATTATAGTATTTTTTTTCTTAAAAATTTAAATTTAATTTTTTATTATAATATTTTCTCTCACATTATTTATTTTGTAGCTGAAGTTTTCAACTTGAATGAACAAAATAAATGAGGCCTAAGTAATCAACTCACTATAAATATGCTAGTCATTAATTTTTTGCTTTAGTAAAAAAAATGATAAATAAATGCATAATTTTAAATGATAATCATTATTATTTATTCATGTTAACTTTTTAATTTTTATAATAACATGATCAATTTAATTGTTTATCTTAAACTATAATAACGTAGAGGTTTGAAATATTTTCTTAATTACGCAATTTTTTTATGATATTTATTCTCTATTCAACTGATTATTTTTTAATGAGAGACATGTTTCACCTCACAAACTCATTGTTCTAGTGATATGCTTAAACGCATTCTCTAAGATCTACATTTGCCTAATATAGTTAGAAATTATCAACCAACTCGGGATGAGAAAAAATAAAAGACTAAGACTAATTGACAATTATCCTTTTTTCTTTAAAAGACAGCATTTATAAAATTAAATATTAAAAAAACATATCAATAGAATATCTTTATATTAACTTTCTTGAAGTGGTAATAAAAAATTAATTATCTTTTAATTCATTTTTGTACTAATTTGCTAGTATAATACAAGAGGGAAGTGTAAAAAGTTATTGGATGTCAATAATCATTAAATTTGATACTAATTAAGTCTTGCTATATTTTGTTCCCTTTTGTTAGTCTTTCTCCCCCATCATCTACAATTTTTACCACTAAATATTAATACTTTTTCTATATATGTAATACTTCCTTTTTCTTGTTAAGAAATTATTTTTTATTTGAAGTAAATGTTTGAACATATATCTCATTTTTTAATGTATCATTGTTTTTTATTTTTTGCATGTTTTGTTACATTTTTTTCCCTCATAACATCGATTCTTTTAGGGAATAAAAATGTCATTGCAATATCAAATTAACTTAAAAAACATCTCTTAGAAATTCAAATATACAGAGTCAATGTGTCAAATTTAAAAGAATAACAATAAGTTACTCTCCAATGAGTTAGTACATACGAATTTGGACTCAATAACAATACAAAAAAATAAGGATGTCAGTATGTTAAAGGACAATGGAAAATAAAACAAAATTAACTTAGAAAACGACATCAGCATGAAAAGGACAAAAATGTAATAAAAACGCCAATGAATTATGAAATGTAAACAACGACAACTTGGTAAACGACAAAAACCTGAAAATGTAATGCAGAAAGGAGGTGCAAAAACGTTAGCATACTGACATAAACTGAAACTACTAATTGCAGAAGAAAAATAAACTGAAAGAACTCGAGTCTAAAGAATAAACGACAACCAAATTCAGAAACGACAAACGAGTGTGTCAGCAAAAAAAAAAAAAAAAAAAAGGAGAAATAAATAAGCAAAGCAAGAGGCCCAACATAATTCAACTAAAACGAAAGGGCAGCAAATAACCAGACATGGCAAAAGTATGATTTATAGCGGCTTTTAAGGTAACTAATAGAATTAGTAAAGGGTGTGTATCCATATATCCGTTCTTATTCTTTATACTTTTTAAAAAATAATTTTTTTATTACAAGAAACCCTCATGTAACAATTATAATATGCGCAATTACATAATTAAATTTTAACGTACAAAAGAAATTAATGATAAGTATTTTATTAACTCCACACAGTACTCCATATATGTCATATCCTCAAATCTTAAATTATAATGTTATTTAAAATCTATGACAAATCCGATTTGTTAAAAAAAAAAAAAAAAAAAAAACTGTAACAAAACCTTGATTTTTAGCTTCTAATGACTATTTCAAAAAATTGCATGGAAATATGTCAAATTTTGTTTCCTATAATTTGTTGTTACATCTTCAAAATTCAAATCATTTCATTTTGTTTAATTTTTTTAAAAAAATTTTGTTGCGTTTCTTTTTTTTTTTTTCTCTTTTTCTCTTATGCTTATACTTTATTTTTTGAAAAAAAAAAAAAGAAAATTGAATTGTCTTGCTTTCTATTAAATTTAAATTGTTTTGCATATGCCATTTGGACGCATGTCTTATAGGATGGTTAAAGACCATTGTCGTGTCCTGTCTCATTGCTAGGGTTTCGTTTCTCTCATCTTTCTCTTCAACCACACGCCACTCCTAGTATATGTATCTTCACCTATAATCAACCACCATTTCCATTTTCCACTACTCTCTATCTCTACTGATCAGGTCTTCTATAATTTCTTAGGTAAAGTCTATTATAGTTTCCTTTCTCAAGTCAAAATCCATCAACATACTCTATAAGTAGTACTTCTTATAGTACTTTCATAATTCACGGATCGAATCATTACTAGGTTTTCTGAATTGATCCTTAATTTCTACTTGGGAAAAGTGATAATATGTCAACCGTGTGAGTTTACATCTTAAACTTAATTTCTGAATTGATCCTTAATTACGAGTTAAGATGTTGGGGAGCTCAAGTGCCCATATTGCGGACCCATTAACGGTACTAAATATTTTCTTTTGTCCATGTGCTGTTCCAGCTGTACGACTATAGTTTATAGGAATTATTCTATTGTTTGTTTTCTTCTTTAATTACCATTGATTTCTTTTTTCTTTTTTTTGCTTTAGCCATCTTATGAAGATATCTTAGTAGCTGCTGAAGCCGCTGTTAAACAGCTCGTAATTCTCTCTCTCTCTCTCTCTCTCTCTCTCTCTCTATATATATATATATATATATATATATATATTACTCTGTATTGCAACTGCGTGACTAATTAATTAAAGTGTTACACCCTATCATTAATATCCCATTATTGTACATGTTTCTTGCTTTGACTTTCTCTTAGTGGTTTTTTGCCTTCTTTTTATTTTCGTTTAGCTATTGATAAAATTTGATATGCCCATTGTTCTCATCAGAAAGAAAAATTCAATCCACAGAGAGCTGAAATATGGGCAAGATGTTTAAGAGAACTCAAGAGACATGTAAGTAATAATTCGTATTTATATATGTATCAACTTTAATTGATGATCTATTTTCATTTGAAGAATGTCAGTTACATAGAATCTGCAATACTATTTGTGAAAAATTCTTCTATTCAATCAGGATGAAGAAGATCAGAACAATATTTCCAGCTCCGAAGTCTCAACCGACGAAAATCGGCTGTGGTCCTATCCAAAAAAGAAATTGCTATAGGCAGCAATGGGACCCTTATATGTGAAGGGTCCTATGAAGGTAGACCAGTTGTTGTGAAACGCCTTCTCCAAAGTCATCATGAAGTGGCTCTCAAAGAAATCCAGCATCTGAAAGAATCTGATCATCATCAAAACATTGTAAGATATTATGGGGTGGAACGGGACAAGGATTTTGTTTACCTTGCTCTTGAGAGGTGTAATTGTAATTTGGATGACCTTATTCAAATATGTTGTGCTGATTCCTCTCAATATCAGCTTGTCATGAATGACCATCATGATGACTATTCTACTATAGCCGTGACTGTATATAGAGAAGACCGCTTGGAGCAATTGAAGAAAGTTTTGGGAGATGTTAGCCTTAGCAAAGCAAATGGCTATCCATCAGCTTTACTGTTGAAATTGATGAGGTACGATGGGTATGTGTGTGTATATATAACTGATGATGATTATTATGACTTTTATGTTAATTGGAGTACTACTCATTTTGATGCCTTTACATTTTTGAATCCTTTTCGCTAGGGATTTATTATTCTGTAAGTGTGCTAATAGATAACCATTTTGTATATATTAATTCACAGAGACATGGTTTCCGGGCTTGTTCATTTGCATGAACTAGGTATAATTCATCGAGACATAAAGCCTCAAAATGTGTTGATAATTAAGGGAAGGTCAACTTTATGTGCAAAGCTTTCAGATATGGGAATCAGCAAAAAGCTTCCTGAGAATAGGTCTTCCTTGAGTCACCATTCGACTGGCAAGTACCCAATTCCCTATTACACATCCAAACCTATTCTAAAAATAACTTTTGTCATATAAATATTGTCATGGTTGGATTGAAGTGCCATCATAGCTGGGATGTGCGAGTGGTTCTTGATGTTAGTTTTCTTCTAATCTTTGCTAAAGAAAATGTGATGGTCCAGAACGTATAAGTAGTCAGGTTGACATGGAATCACATCACTATATTTCAATTTTAACATCAACTCTCTATTCATAAACATGACAGTAACAAGGCTATTATATGTTTATTAATCATGTTATTTGAGATGATATTGAGTTATTGAATAAAAATGAACCACATTTGACCTAGATTTCATGTTGTCAAACATATTTTGTCCTCGAAAACATGCATTTTCCCTTTGGAAATCCAAGGTGGATATACTGCCGCCGTCTTCATTAGCACTATCATGAAGTGAAGTTTGACATTAATTTTGTAGTTAACCAAATTTTAAATGCTTGCATCTCTCACTCCCTTAAACGTTAGTCTTGTGCATGTTTCTGTGAATCTATCTATAGGTTGCGGCACTTCGGGTTGGAAAGCGCCGGAATGGCTTCGTCATGGTCATGGTCCGTAACACCTTGAAGAATTAAATAAGATTAATTATGGTAATTGAGAATTATTAGTGTGCCTGATTTGAATTAATTAATTGGTTATTAATTAATAAATGTTTTTTATGTGAGAATTTAAATAATTCCAAAGTATTTGAATATTCTCAGTATTTATATTTTTACCCAGAAGTGTGTATGGACGCATTTTTCTGGGCTGTCATTTTTAAAATATTATACACATGCCTTTCCTTTTCTTTTTCCTTTTCTTTTCTTTTCCTTCTCTCTTTCCTCTTGTGCATTCTCTCTCACACTCTCACTCTCGTTCTCTCTCTCTCTCTCTCTCTCTCTCACTCACTCTCACTCTCTCTCTCGATTGTCTCTCTCTCTTTCTCTCTTCTATTTTTGTCTCAAATTAACCGGATCTTGAACCAAGGAAAGATTTAAAGAAGTTTTCAACGTCAAGAGGAGGATTTGAGGTAAGATTTCTGAAAGACCCTCTCTTGAATCTTGGATTTGTGGATTTCAAAACCCCCACTTTGGTTCAAAACGGATTTTGGTGGATTTTTAGTAAAACCATGGTAGAAATTGGAGATCTTGAGTTCTTTGGATTTGATTTAGTACTTAGAACCCGGATCTAGTGGTTTTCCCTTGAAATATTTCGATTTGGGACTGGATTTGCAAGTTTTCACACTAGTTTTGTGAGTTTTCTCGCACTGGTGTTCTTCACCGGTCGACCTGTGTGGTCGACTGGGTTGCATTAGGCCTACCAGTCGACCTGTCTAGTCGACCGGAGTGCACACCACCGGTCGATTGGTGGTGTTGCACTGCTGTGTCACCGGTCGACCGGTGCACATGGGGTTTGACTCTATTTTGCCTGAAAATGCTATTTTGACCTCTATTTTTTAGGAGAACCCAAATCAATTTCATTTAGGGATCTAGAGCGAATGGATTAACATTTTTAATCCACGTTTGAGATTGAGAACTCTTGGAATGATGATTTGAAACATGAAATGGTTTATGAAACTGGTAAATCAATTATGGCACACTAATAGGAAATCTATGTTTACGATTGAGATTGAAATTGCTTTAGGAATGAGAATTGATCCTAACTTGTGAGCCTGACTTTCAAGAAAGATTTTGGCCTTGTAAATGTTTTAAAGAAAGGGGCTTGTTTGTGAAAGAAAAGCATTTAAAACCTAAGGCTTGATGTAGTTCATGATACCCATGGCTTGTTGTAGTTCATGGGGCCATGGCTTGACGTAGTTTCATGGGACTCATGGCTTGTGTAGTTCATGAGTTTATAATAAACGATTTCAGAAAAGTTAATGAATGATTTCTTAAGATAAGAGATCTTGTGAATCGGTAAACTGGCTGATGGCCAAGATAGGATGTGGAGAGTGCATCCATGGGGGCAGAACCCGAAACCCAGCCCGGGGATGATATGGCTTGTGCACATGGTTGTGTAAGTAATTTGTATAAATTACTTACTGATGCTTGTAATACGGTGATTTTCAGTTATATTTCCTTTGAGAAAAAGGATATGAGGTTCGGGCTGTCTGTTGGAACTGAATGTCTGATTTTATTTACTTATTCATTTATTTATTTCCTCACTCATTTATCACTCACTTATTTATAAAGTTTATTTCAAAGTGTATCCTACTGGGCCTTTCGCTCACGTTTTACTATTTTATGAATATTAAACCCCTCCTAGGAGACTCTAGGAGCGGTGCGGAGTAGCCGGATTATTTGCTACTGATCGATCAAGTGAGGATTGTGTTCATCCTCTTGGATAAATGTAAGGCAGTGTAACTTCTGTAAACTATTATATTTGGATTTCTAGACTGTGGTTGATGTCTGTAATGTTGTTTACATTTTCATGTATGTACAATACTGTATGTCCTGTGGGTGGAGCCCTGTGTGTTGTCAGATGGCAATCAAAGAAAGAGATACGGAATCCTACCTCTCAAGTACCAAACCTGTGGCTAGCGTTGCTCTATTCCGGCTTCTGCTTCTTCAAAGCCTTCAATTCAACTCCTCAGCTAGCATTGACAAAAAACAATACTTTAGGATCCAATTCTCATTCCTAAAGCAATTTAATCTCAATTATACACCTCGATTTTCTATTAGTGCGCCTTAATCCAATTCTAAGTTTCATAAATCATTTTATGTTTCAAATCATCATTCCAAGGGTTTTGATCTTAAAACATGAATTAAAATTCTAATCCAGCTACTCTAAATCCTCAAATGAAGGTAATATGGGTTCTCTTTGAAAATCAAGGTCAAAACAGGATTTTTAAGCAAAACAATGTCAAACCCCGTGTACACCGGTCGACCGGTGATAGAGAGGTTATTCTCCACTGGTCGGCCAGTCGAGGAGGAACCGGTCGACCGGTGGGAGCCAGACAGCTCGACCAACAGGGCCGATTCGAAGAAAATCCGGCCAAAACCTACAAATCCGAGTTCAAATCTGAAATATTTCAAGGGGAAACAACCAAATCCAGGTTCTAGTTACTAAATCAAGTCTAAAGAACTAAAGATCCCAAATTTCTACCTTGATTTTACTCAAAATCAATCAAAATCTATTTTGAACCAAAAGAAAGTTTTCTAACCGAAAAATTTGAGATTCAAGATAAGTTTTTTAGAAATTTTACCTCAAATCATTCTCTTGACGTTGAAGACTCCTTGAAATTCTTCTTTGGTTCGAATTCTGGTTGATTTGGTGAAAATTTGAACGAGAGAGAGAGTGAGAGAAACAAACGAGAGAGAGAGAGAAAGAGAGAGAGAGAGAGGAAAAAGAAAAGAAAAGAAAAAGAAAAGAAAAACAGGTGCCAAAATATTTAAGAAGATAGTCCAGGAAATGTGTCTACACACACTTCCGGGATGAAAATATAATACTGACAATATTTTAATTCCTTGAAATTATTTAAATTTACACGTCAGAAATATTTATTAATCAATAATTAATTAATTAAATCAGATTAGACACACTAATAAATCTCAATTAGCTTAATTAATCTCGTTTAATTTCTCGAGGTGTTGCCACCAGTCAGTTGTTGAGGTTGGTAAGCTTAAGATTGGTGTTATGAAAAATTCTTAACAAGAATTGCTTGCGGTCAAAGCTTTTGGGCTTGAAGTTATGCCACGAAGAGCTCCTAAAATTTTTTCTATTATTTCGAGGGCTCTTCCTCCAAAATTGGATTAGAGCTAATACAGATGGGGCGGCTAAGCGTAATGGTCTAGCTGGGGCGGGGGCTGTCTTTCGAAATCGCAGGGTTTTTCTCAGGAGCTTTTAGTACCTTTTATGGCGAGTGTTTAGCTAAGATGTGGACTATTATTTTGCCTATTAGATTAGCTTGGCATAAGGGATTGAGGCATCTTTTGTTAGAAAGCGATTCAGCATGTGTAGTTCATCTTTTTCGGTGTAGTTGTTCAAATATTCCTTGGTCAATTCACAATGCTTGGATTTATGCTCTTGAGAAAGCTAATTCTATGAGTTTCGTTATTTCTCATTCTTTTAGAGAAGCTAATTAGTTGCTGATTTTTCAGCCAATTTCAGTATAGTTTCTGGATGTTATATTTGGTGGCATAATGCTAGAAGTTTTGTTCTTAGAGAATTTGGTTTTAAATGTTTCTAGTTTTACAAGATATAAGTTTTAGGGTTTGATTTTGTTGTTTTTTTGCTGTGTTCTTTTGTACGTTTATTTTTTCTTTTAATAAAATTACAAGTCTGTGACTTGTTTCATAAAAATAAAATAAAATAAAATAAAATAAGATAATGAATCTAAAAGAAATAAGGGCGCGTTTTGGCACACCGTATTAGCAAGGGGTATTAGCGGCCGTCAACAAAAACTAATCAGTGAAACTTAAAATTTGTATTCTTTGCCCTTCAAAAAAGTTCGTATTTTGGGGGACTTTAAAAAGGTTAATATATACTGGATTAACTAATAGCGTGAAAACAAATACCATCGTATAGATTTTCGGCTTTGAATCATTGGATGTAATCCCACGACTTATCATACATGTCTTATCCATAAGGGAAAAAATATTCTTCATTCTAAGTCCAATGAAGTTTCATGGAAATTACCTCATGCTTTCTTCGCTCAAGTTCAGTAGCATATCATGGATAAGATTAGTTAAGGCTACGCAAAATATGTGCGTGTGTACATATATATATATATATATATATATATATATATGTAATTATTTATATAGGAAAATGCCCATTTCCCATACGTGCATGGATTTCATTTGGTGGTGCATTTGAGCTTTAATGAAAACTTTAGGGACTTGCCCCGCACTCACTAATTAACCATATCGAACCATAAGAATTTTGCCAACCAACTTGTCACAGTGTCGTGAAAAATATTTTCACTTAGAAACTAATGGTGAGTGAGCAAGAATCTCTACCGATTTGGCCTACGTAATTTGCAAAACATGCAAAATAAGGAGTACAAAAACATACTGTTAGCCACTTATGCTGATACAGAACAGTTCAGTAGTTACAGGGTTAGCCAACAAAAAGTTATTTACGTATTTCACTATTCAGGTCTTGACTTAAAACCGAAACAAATACTCGTGTATACTTGCATTTGGAATATAGTTCCCATCAACGTCCCCTCAATGTGCCACAGATTTCCCTTTTATTCTAGTTGAAATATTTCTTGAAGTGCTCCTCTTGTGTACAGTGTGTGCACACAATTTTGTACACTTCAATCAAGAGCTTGGGGAATCGCCTTGTAAAATAGTCGTCCAATCCCTCATATAGCGACCCAACGAGAATCTGAAATAACCACCATCGAATTAAGTGAATATTAAGCTTGATAAACGTTAATGTATGTAAGATGTATCACATTCCTATACTAATACTACAGTTACCTGAATATCATCCGGGAGTTGTCTGTAGTGATTCAACATGTCTCCAATAAATCGCAACAAGTCTCGTACACTGGTAAACTTATAATCCTCTTTCGCATATGTGAGAATGTGCGTGATTATCTGGGCATGCACCTTTTTGTTCCATCTCAAAACCACATTTACCAAGCACATTCTTTCTATATCGAAAACTATGTCTGCAGTAGATTCGAGCACTTTAGAAATATCAGAGTTCTTACTTACTCTATCACTAATATCACGGAGGAAAGAAAGTCTCTTCTCTGCATCCCAGAACAGTGGATGGTGCAGCACCTCATTTGCTTTTGGCCTGCAAATTGTAACACACATATATATATATATATTTATATGTACCTTTCTTTAAGTTCTTTATATAAAAATAGAGTAGCATATTTTGAAGCATTAATTGTGTAGGATCCAAGTTAAAGGAAACTATATGATCTTACCTTTGCTCAGGATTTGCTCTTATTAATGAAGAAATAAGATGTAAAGCTTCAGGGAAATCCTCTATCATATACATGTTTCGCTTAATGTTTTTCTCAATATTCCCAACACATTCATCATGGTCCCCAAATGGATGCCTACCACGAGTGATGCAAAAAAAGAGGATGCAACCTAAACTGAACAAATCCATTGCACTCGTTTGTTGTCCGCGAAGAAGCTGTTCAGGCGCCTTCCACCCAGTAGCGGCGTAACCTATATAGTTGATTGAAAAAAAAAAAAAAAATACACCCATGCGTGAGACTAAAATTGAAGGGAGTGAAAAGCAATCAAAATTACATTAAACAAAATTGTTTATGGTGTATATTGCAAGCAAATGTTTAAAATGATTCTAATATATTTATAAATGAAATGGGACACATTTTGATGAGAGTAATAAAGCACTAGTATGCATGATTACTTATGAGATCCACTTTGAAAGAACTTGTGCTTTTACTTTTAAGTATAAGTAAGAGTTTTTTAATTAGTGCTTGGATGGTGCATAAAAAAAAAACTTGTTTTAGAAGAGTTTTCGAACATATTTGGTAAATAAGTCATAAAGCTCGTATTGTTACAAAAGTAATATAAAATAATAACATGGTGGAACTTTTAATAAATCATAGAATTAGCTTGATCGACCAGTATAACTAATGTATATGTATAGTTATGATGTTTAAAGTAGGGAAATGAGAGTACTTGCCAGAAGAATGGTTACTCAAGGAGAAGTTATTTTCAGAAAGACGTCTGCTGATACCCATATCAGAAAGCTTTGCACATATAGTTGAGCTTTCTTGAATTATTAAAATATTTTCGGGCTTTAAGTCGCGGTGAACTATATGTGAATTGTGAAGAACAACAAGCCCAGAAATCATGTCCCTATGAGATCACCAATTGAAAGTATATAAGGAAATTTGCTCAATAAGCATGATAAATCTCATCCAAAAAGAAAGGACATACGAGATGATAATTCATTCAAATTCCATTTGAATAATCTTATAAATTGTCCCCAGCTATGCAGAACACGATTTAAAGTCCTTTAGTGATGATGAAAGGAACTTATGACTGACCTCATTAATTTCTGTAATAAAGGTGATGGACGACCATTATTTTCTTTCCAAAGCTTTACATCTCCTAGCTTATTCTTAAATTTCTCCAAGCGACCATCTTTGTTGTGCTGAGTTGATACAGGTTCATACTGAGAGGAATTTGTAGAATGCATTTGGATGAGTTCATCCAGATTGCAGTCACAGCGCTCCAAAGCAAGATATATAAAATTTATGTCACGTTCCACCGCATGATACTTTACAATATTTTGGCTACGGACTGATTCTATGAGATTTGCGATTTCCTTGTCAGCTAGTTTAATATGACTTTGAAGAATGCGTTTCACTGCGACCGCTCTATTTTCATAAAATCCCTCATAGACAATAGTCCCATCGGTGCCTTGACCAATTTCTTTTGATAATAAAACCAATAATTTTTTGCCTATCTGCCTCTGATTTTCATCGGATGAAACTTCTAAACTAGAAGTAGCTCTTTCTTCCGTATGCTGATTTCATAGAAATATTTCTCACTTTAGTACTGTAGAAAATTGATATCCTCCAAGAAAATGAAAAATAGATGAATTAAAACATAGTTAGAGTAGTGTTTATGGGGAGCACGTATACAATCTTCGGCCTTTACATTGTTTTTCTTTTCTTTTCTTTCTTTTCCCTTCAAATATAGATCAAGTAAGATCCATACTAGTATTATATGTCATAATACCTAACATTTTATGTTCCGCATGAAAAGAGTCTAGTTTTATAATTTGAAAGGGTACTGATCAGAATTATAATCTCATAATATATACGAATTAATTTGTGGTGAGATTTTAATTCTATGAATATAGTGATTTTTCTAAATGAAATAACAGTAGGAGATGCAAATCCTATTATCTTAAGGATGTGATTTTCTTCTATTAAAAAAAAAAGAAAAAACAAAAACCCTGTCATACGAGAGAATACATTCATTGCTGAATATTTCCATCCTTAAGGGTACAAAAATTTAAAATGATCAAATTTACTTATTATACATTCCGATAAATTTAAAATTATGCATAATAATATCCAAATTTATTACTCCTCGACTACTTCAAATATATTTCTACACCTACCATTTCATTTTTCATTACTTGGATATTCTCATTTCTGTATTTCTCTCTTCCTTTTTTAGTTGATGCTTCAGGCATGAAGCTTTTTTTTTCATACATAAAGAAACTTTTGTTAATTAAAAAAGTACATTTACTACTAGTGTTTTATAAAAATATTTAGGATTATATATACTAACTTAAATAAAGTATTCATGGTTTGTTAAAAAATTAAAATATAAATGAAAAAAATAAAGGACATTTGGTTATGTAGTTTACTAGCTACTACATTTACCTGCATGCAACTTTTGAAATAGTAATTGTTGGGTGAAAATTAAGAGGTTGTTTATTTAGGTATATGGCTGTGGATGCGTGGGAGATAGAAAACGTATACCACCCAGTTTTTCTTAGGAAAAAAAAAATCGCGGTGTTTCCTTTTATAATGAAATTTGGTTATGTAATTAAGTTTGATTCATATTTTTTTTTCATTTTTTGCGGGTTATAATAAAAACTTTAATTTATAGGCATGTGCCAAAAATCAATTGGGTTATCTTAGTAGAATCATTCTTATGAATGTTAGAATTTACGCACAGTTAAGATATTTAAAAAGTATTCTACCGTAAAATTTTCGTTGCAATGGAGATAGCTATTATATCTCTTGTAGCGTTTTGACCTTAAGTGTATTATATCGCTTGTAACTTTTTGACCTTAAACTATGCACTTTTTTTTTTAATTTTATGAGAATAAAAAATTTGTTTATTTCCTCCTTAACACGCTTTTTTTTCTTCGTTACGGGTGTGTGTTGGCGATTTGACATTGAAGGGATGTGCAATCATGTAATTTAATGTAGTTGTTTATTTATCTTCTCCTATATGCTTCTGCATAACTTTTTTGAAGAATAAAAAACACACTAAGCCAAACTATAAGTTCTACTTTTGTTCACACTTTATTGTTTATGCATTTTCTCTAATATCCTTCATAATGTTTTATTATTGTCCGTGTGTGTAAATTTGTTTTTGGTTTTATGCTATACAGTTTGAGTCAATTAAAATTTTATTTGTTATTAGTTTATTTATGTCTTTACTTGTCATTAAGATTACGAATTTAAGTTTATAATTTGCGAAATTTTAGTTTATAAGTTGCTAATTAATCTTTTGTTCAAAAACTTCAATAGTACTTTTGTTTATTATCCATGATTTTAAATGTATGAACTTTCTTACGAAATAAACTGGACCTTTAGGGTGTCTTTTGAAGGAAGTGGTGGGAAAGGGCAATATATATATATATATATATATGTATATATATAGCATAACTATCAATGTTTTAACATTTTCCATCAAATTTTTAATGGACCCTTTTTATTTATTTTTTGAATTTATTATTATTATTTTTTATACAGCATCGGATCAAACTAGCACCCTCTACCAGACCTCATTCGTACCAAACCACTCTATGCCCCTAGATGACGCGGCATTAGGCATTTTTCGGACAATTTTGCAAGAAATAATTTTAGAGAGAAGAGAACGTTAAATACGTCAATTATTCAGTAAATCATATTCTGAAAGTTATTTATCTATGAATGAAATGTCAATGACACGTGATTGGGATGAAAAAGAATAGTTACAGCATTTAGAAAGGAAATATCTACCGATATAGAAAGAATAAATTATGTACCAGACTCTTGTTCGCCTCTTCAGCAGCTATGACCATATTCTTTTAGATCAAAAAGAAAAGGAAAAGAAAAAAAAAAAAAAAAAAACATTAATGGTTATAAAAGAAGCAACAATAGAATAATACTGGTGATAATAAAACAGTTGGAGTAGAACGAAGATGAGGAACTTAGTACCGTTGGCTGGAGTGAGCCCAAGAAATTATCTTCAACGTCGTCCGACATCGCTCTGGCGTAAATATATCAGATTTCCCAAGTAATTAAAGGGACCTACTACTTAGAAGATGGAAAAATGGCAATGTTGGTATCGAAAGCTGCTTATATATGCTTGAAGAAAAAGAGGGAGATTAGCTTTGGCAACCCAGGAATTCTCCAAACCCATTTAAAAATAAAAAATAAAAAGTTACAGTTCTTTTCAGACTGCATATGATGGAGACAAACCCTTTCAGACATACCTGAGTTAAATATATCCCTTTTTGCCGAGCTTCATGCGTCATCATGTGTTGTTATCCTTCAATATGGTCACGCCGAGAAAGTCTGTACCATGAGAGAGAGAGAGAGAGAGAGAGAGAGAGAGAGAGAGAAGGAGAGAGATAGAGGGACATCATGAAAGGAGTGTGACATCATAATTATAGTGACAGTGATGCATATCCGAGGAAGGGAAAAGCTAGTGCTCTTTCCATGCACGCCGAGAAAGTATATACCATCTAGTAATAAATAAATAAATAAAAAGTGGAATCATGATCCATAATGTGATAAGGTTAAGACTTCGGCAAAAATAAAATAAAATAATAAATTTATGTAAAAAAATTAAATAAGAAAAAATCCCACAAAAAAGTAGGAATGGATATTCACACTGTCAAAAGATCCAATACTTAACAAGAAAGTTATTATCTGTCGTTTATTTTGAGGGGTTGATTTACAGTACTTCAAAATCTCTTTTTACAGTATTATAGTGCTTTTTCTCGTGTAAAATTTAATGATTCGTTTAGTTTGCTGATTCGAGTTTTTAATTCGGGTTAAGATTTGACTTTATATGAGAGTTTTTTATTGTAGTAAAAAAGTTAAATGTGATTATTTGTAAGAGCTTTTTACTGTAATAAAACTCGAATTTTAAACTCAAGTTAACGAAATGAACATGACCTTAAATTTCTATTCAAACGAAGGCAGTGATGGAGGCTGAGTACATTGGACTCACGATGAGTCTTGCCACATTTCCCAAGTAATTAAACGGACCTACTACTTAAAAGATGGAAAAATGGCAATGTTTGTAATGATCGAGAAATTTATCAGAATTATTGTATAAGATAAAATTTTTCTGAAATTCTTTGTATCATCAATATGAATACTTTTATGATGAGTATTTGTTGATATAAATATAGAATAGCAAGTTATAAGTTAAAGTTCAGAAATTTATAAATTACAATGCAGTTATCAATTTTTGGACTGTATTTAAGGAAGAAGTATGGAATATTGTGTTCAGCCCACAAGTGGTTAAACACATGAATATTAAGTTTAGAAAATGGAAAAGAATTGAAAGACTTCAATTCTAGGATTTTGGAAACAATCGGAACGAAAAACAGATGAAAAAGGGGTTCGGAAGGCCGAACCGAGAAATTGGGGTTTTGACTGATGTGAGTTTACCAAGTCAAAATTTGTTGACTAAGAGTCAACCAAAATGTCGCCCTCAAAAAGTTAGTCAAGAATGGTCAAGGTTGACTAAGTTGACCAACTGCTTGAAAAACGCAGATAAAACGTACAGCGGACATAGTCAACCAACTGTCTGAAAAACACAGATAAAACGTACACCGGATAGGAATTAAATAGAGCATAAATGAGATAATTGTTATGAATGGATGGCTAGGATTTAAAGTAATTAAATTGATGAGTGGCTGAGATGAGGACATGTGGAAAGTAGAAAAAAAGGGGCTGCCGGCCAAGCTTGGTCGAGAAGAAAAGAAAAGATATTTTTTAGATATTTTGTTGAATGTTGCAAAATTGTCCTTAGACCCTTGCTTTATGGATTGTCTATTCACTAAAGGAATAATACATGAGAAATGTTCATTTTTCATGCTAAGAACAGAGAGAAGTCAGCCAATGAGAAAGGAAGAGAAAAAAATTCATCCAAAGTGAGAAAAACGAGTTTTGATCGAAATTGACGAAAAGACGCCGCTAGTTCGCGTCATTGAAGCTTGTTCTTCATTCTTTAAGGTGAGAATTCAAGTTTTCCTTCTTATTTCTTCACTATGGCTTCACATGGGATGTGGTAGAAAGCATGAAGAAAAATTTTACATAAAAATGGTGATTTGCTTGTAATGGCTAAGGAACTTGACAACTAGTGAATTAAGGATGGATTCTAGGTTATTGAGCTTTTGTTTCTAGTAATTCTTGGTATGGAGAATTTTTATGAAATATGAGAAAACCCTAGAATTGTGATGTAATTGAAAAAGAAAGTATGTGAATGGTGTTTGATGGTAGAAATAACGGATAAAACGAGCTAAGGTTAGCTCGGAAAAGGCGGAACTCTTCCGAAATTTAGTTTGAGACTTTGTGTTAAAACCAGTTTTCATGAGGAATAAGGAATTAAGAGATGAAAATTAAGTCGATTCGATAATCAGTGATGTATAGAAACCGAACACAATGAGAATTCACAACTTTGGACCAAAACTGAAAATTAGGCCCATGACTGAGAAAGGTTCACGATTTTAGTGCAAATTCTTGTGATAGGAAATATTTTGGGGTTGAATACCAACCATAAGGATTGTAGACGTTTCTGAATTAAATTTCAATATAATTATTGATCTTAGATTTTGAATCTAACGATAATAAATTTATGCAATAGGATCGATTAACGATTGAAGTCGGAAAGCATCAAGTGAGACAAAGGACACATCGTTAGTGAAACTTTGGTAATATTCAGTAGTTTTTCTTATCTACAACATGAATAAATTTATTTCTCTATGTTGCTCAATCCGAGCATATTGTAGACAAAAAATATGCTAGAATGTGAAAGATGACTCCTGAATGTTAGATACAATGTTATGCATGTATCTACAAGACTTAAGTAGCCGTAGAACTTTATTCTGTGAAAAGTATGTATCGATGTTAAGTCGAGGTCAAATTAAGAGGAAAAGTTAAATTTTAACGAAAAGACAATCTCATGATAAATTACTAAAAAATGCACCAAGTCATAAGATTTAACTAAAGTTACAATTTCAATGAGAAAATTGATAAACAGTACGAAACCAAACATCCTGTTTGTATCAGCCTTCGAAGGAAAGGTTATTATGAGACTATGAAAGAAATGAAACCGAGACTGAGTTGGATTGGTTAGCTACCCCACTCCTCACAGGTTATGCGCGCTATGGTACAACAGCACAAGAGGCATAAGAAGTAAAAGACAAGAAAATGAAAAATATAAACCATTTCATGTAAAGGTACGATATTTGTAAAGAAGAATGAAAAGAATGAGAAACACAATATGAAAGTCATTCAGAATGTGAAAATACAATGTGAACGACTAAAGTGAGATGAAAGCTGAACAAAGTATGTAATGAAAGAAGAACATAAGCAATATATGTTCTAGTAGTACAGAATGCCTTAGGATATATGACATGAATGCATGTATGGGTATGCATAATTACTGCATCTATTATGACCTATGGTTACTTGTTAAACCAAAGCTCAATAAGTTTGTTCGTGTTGTAGGAAGCTCGGGTAATGCACCGGCTCCTTGTAACTTGTTGCTGGGCATGCAGAGAGGATGTAACAGCGGAGTGTGGGCAAGTGGGTAGTGGATGCATCACGTGTTTTGGTAACGCTGTTGAACTTTATGCGTAAAAAGTAAATAGTGTTTTATGAATATAGATGACTTATGTAACGAAAGTTGAGTTTACAAGAAAGTGAGGCCATGGATAGCAACCTCTAGTCAAAAGGTATGATTAACGTAATAGAATCTTGACAAAATGCTACATAATTAAGACATATGAATGGTTGAAAACATAATGCTAGCAAAATGCTACGACATTTAGATGTATGAATGGTTAAAAAAAAATTAGCCTGAAATTTTAAGAGGTTATAATTAGAAAGTAGTAGAGGTTAAGTAATGCTAAGCATAAGCATAGGATAATGATCAAAAGTTACAGTCGTGACAACTGGTATCAGAGCAAAAGTTTTGCCACCTACCCACATTCTGCTGAGCATCTGACTCTATAATGTCCATGTAAGTTGTTATTTCCTTTGAATTTAGAATTCAATGTGTGAATTTTGTTTTTATAGGATATACGGTATGGTTCAAACAAGAGGAACTCGAACAGTTCCATGTGGGTTTCATAGAAGAAGTATCAGTGGTCCAGAAAGGGGAATCCGTCCCGATAGTCTACCTGCGATACAAGAAGCAGAACTTGTCCCTTTAGAGGTACCTCTGCAACCCCTACAACCTAATAGAGTAGCTGAGTCACCCCCGATAGATAGGTAAGTGCAAATAGCTATAATTGGAGACCCAATAGGATCTAAGGTCGCTACAAGAGCTGCTTTTGTACTTTATAAGTGTAATCCACCTATGTATGATGGTCAGGTTCACCTAACCAAATTACAAGACTGGCTACACCGAATTGAATATTTGATGGTAGCCTGTGATATTGATGAGAGTGATTGGGTGATTCTAGAAGCCGGCCTATTAGAGTCTGACGCTAGACAGTTTTGGAGGGGTGCGGTAGAAACAAGAAATGCACATGACGTGCCATAGGGTAATTTTCATAGTTTACTGCTAGCTCAATTTCCACCAAGAGAGGCACCTGTAAGGATAGCACCAGAGGTTGCCTCTGCTTCACAGGCTCAACCACATATTGAAGAGACAGAATTTAAGAGATTGGAGAAGTATATACATAAGGTGGATCAATTTAAGATGCGACCTTATGACACCGTGGCAATTTATGTTGAACAGGTCCTTAGTGAGATTATGACTGAGCACACTATCGAGTTAAAAGAACAGGATGCATGTTTAATATTTTGGAGGGGGTTAACAAAAGAGTTGTGAACTATGGTATTTCCATGATAGGAAGTTACATATACCTTCACCCAATTTGTAGAGGAAGTAACGCAATTAGAAGAAACATTGCCTATTGAACGAGAGGAACAAGAATGACGCGTTAGTGAGCATCGAATGGAGTTTGAATGTAGGTAGAGAGAATGCCTATGTAGAAATAGATCAGTGGAGGTGTGTTCTGGAATAGAAGTTGGAACAACATCATCACCCCAACAACAGCGATAAGCAAACGTGGATCCCCAAAACACTGTAAATACAAGTGAGGAAGAAGATTCAAAGGAAGATTTTAGGGAGGCTAATGGGAATTATGCAGATGTATAATATGATGTAATGTTTTGATGATGATGTTCCATTGTAGCAATTTAAAAATGTACTGTAGACGTATAAGTTAATCATAGTTGTTTTATGTAAGTAATGAATGATGAATGTATATGTATGTTTGAGCGAATATGTCATGACCGAAAAATTTATCGAAATTGTTGTATAGGATAATATTTTATAGAATCCTTTGTATCACTACTATAAATACTTTTATGATATGTATTTGTTGATATAAGTATGGAATAGCAAGTTATAAGTTGAAGTTTAAAAATTTCTAAACTACGATGCAATTATCGATTTTCAGACTGTACTTAAGAAAGAAGTATGAAATGTTGTGTCAAGCCCACAAGTGGGTAAACACATGAATGATAAGTTTAAGAAATAAAAAAGAATTGAAAGACATCAATTCTAGGGTTTTTGAAATAATCATAACGAAAAAACGGCTGAAAATGGGGTTTGGAAGGCCGAACTGAGAAAATTAGAGTTTCGACTAATTTGAGTTGACCAAGTCAAAATTTGTTAACTAAGAGTCAACCAAAACATAGCCCTTGAAAAGTTACTCAAGAATGGTCAAGGTTGACTAAGTTGACAAACAATCTGAAAAACAAAGATAAAATGCGTACTAGATAGGAATTAAACTGGACCAAAATAGGATAATTATTAAATGATCAATGGTTGAGATTAAAAGTGAAAAATTGGATGAAGAGCTAAGATTGAGGAATGTGGCATCCAAAGGTGGCCAGCCAAGCTTGGAGGAGAAGAAAAGGAAAGATATTTGTGGGATATTTTATTGAATTTTGCAAAAAGGTCCTTGAAAAACTCAAAATTTGCACTTTTTGGGCCCTAATTTTGGATGATCGGTTCATAAAGGGGAAATACAAGAGAAATGGTCATTTCACATGCACATGAATTGAGAGCATCAGCCAAGAGAGAAAGAACAGAAAAAAAAAATTTCAAAGTGAGAAAAAGAGGGATTTCAAGGAAATCGACAAAATTACCGAGCAATAGCATCACCAATGCTTGTTCTTCACTCTCTAAGGTGAGATTTCAAAGTTTTCCTCTCATTTCTTCACTATGGCTGCACGTGGGATGTGGTAGAAGGCATGAAGAAAATTTTACTTACGATGATGATTAGCTTGTGATGATTAAGGAACTTGATAACTAGTGAATTAAGGATGAATTCTAGGTTATTGAGCTTTTGTTTCTAGTAATTCTTGGTATTAAGAATTTTTATGGAAATATGAGGAAACCCTAGAATTGTGATGTAATTGAAAGAGAACGTATGCGAATGGTGTTTCATGGTAGAAATAACTGATAAAATGAGCTAAGGCTACCTCGGGAAACATGGAAAAGTACGCGGAACTCTGGCGAAATTTAGTTTGAGACTTTGAGTTAAAACTTGTTTTTCATGAGGAATAAGGAATTAAGATTTGAAAAGTAAGTCGATTTGATAATTGGTGATGTATAGAAACTGAACACAATGAGAATCTACAATTCTGGACCGAAACTGAAAATTAGGCCCATGATTGAGGAACGTGCACGGTTTTAGTGTAAATTCTTGAGATAGAAAATATTTTGGGATTAAATACAAAACATAAGGATTGTAGACCCTTCCGAATTAAATTTCAATGTAATTATTGATCTTAGATTTTGAATTTAACGATCATAAATTTATGCAATAGGATCGATTAACGATCAGAGTCTGAAAGCATCAAGTGAGACAAAGGACGCATCGTTAGCGACACTTGGGTAAGTACAGTAGTTTTTCTATGGCTATATCACAAACAAACTTACTTTTCTATTTTCCACAAAAATTGTGCATAAGGTAGAATTTTGAATGTTGGATACAATGTGATTGTCAAGTCAAGGTCAAGTTAGGAGAAAAAGTTAAAATTTAACGAAAAGTTAATCTCATGATACATTGCTCAAAAATGCATAAAGTCATAAGATTTAACTAAAGTTACCGTTTGTGACGCCCCGGAGCAGGGGTGGTGACGTGGAGCTCGATTAGGAGTTAAGCGCACGATAATAAAGGAAATTCCCAACGAGCCCCACACTCGGTTAAAATAAAGTACAGGATCTTTCCACAGGATCTCGTTGCCATACATACATGACATGTAAATAAATCATTACAGACATCATCCACAGTCTAGTAATTCAAATATCAGAGTTTATAGATCCTTACATTTGTTCAAGAGGATGAACACAATCCCCACTTGATCGATCAGTAGAAAATAATCCCGCTACTCCGCACCGCTCCTAGATTCGCCTGGGAGGGGTTTAATACATATAAAATAATGAAAACGTGAGCGAACGGCCCAGTAGGATATAATTCGAAACAACTTTATAAATAAATGAATAAATAAATGAGCGAGTAAATAAATAAATGGATGAATAAATAAAATAAGACATTCAGTCCTGACACAACAGCCGGAACCTCACATGCCACACCCCCGGGGTTTCGGGTCATGCCCCCAAGGATGCACTTTCCACATCCTATCTAGGCCATCAGCCAGTTTACTGGTTCGCAAGATCTCTTACCTTAAGAAATCATTCATTAAACTTTATGAAATCGTTATTAAAATCCCACGAACTACACAAGCCGTGGGCCCCATGAACTATAACAAGCCATGGGTTCCATGAACTATAACAAGCCTTGGATTCCGTGAACTACAACAAGCCACGGTTTTCAAAGATTTTTCTTTCGCAAACACGTCCCTTTCTTTAAAACATTTGCAAGGCCAAAACACTTTTTGAAAATCAGGCTCACAAGGAAAAAGGGATAAAAATCCCACCTTGTACATATAAAACCTGTGGCTAGCAGTGCACTATTCCGGCTTCCGCTTCCTCAAGCCACTCAATCCGAGTCTTCAGCTATCACTGATACAAGACAACACTTTGGGATTTAATTCTCATTGCTAAAGCAATCCAGTCTCGATTATATCCTTTGATTTCCTATTAGTGTGCCATAATTCAATTACCGGTTCTACAAACCGTTTCATGTTTCAAATTATCATTTCAAGGGTTTTCAATCTCAAAACATGGATTAAAGATGCTAATCCATCTACTCTAGGTCCCCAAACAAAGCTAATTTAGGTTCTCCTCGAAAACAGAGGTCAAAATAGCATTTTTAGGCCAAACAGGGTCAAACTCCATGTACACCAGTCGACCGGTGAGAGAACAATTCAACACCACCGGTCGACCGATGGTGTGCAATCCGGTCAACTGTACTAGTCGACCGGTTAGGCTAATGCAATCCGGTGGACTGCACAGGTCGACCAGTGAAGAACACCAGTGCGAGAAAACTCACAGAAATTAGTTCAAAAACCTGCAAATCCAGTCCCAAATCAAAATATTTCAAGGGACAACCACTAGATCTGGGTTCTAGGTCCTAAAACAAGTCCAAAGAACCCAACATCTCCAATTTCTACCATAGTTTTACTCAAAATCCATTTTGAACCAAAAATAAGTTTTAAAATCCGAAAACTTGAGATTCAAGAGAGGTTCTTTCAGTAATCTTACCTTGAATCCTTCTCTTGACGTTGAAAACTTCTGTAAATCTTTCCTTGGTTTGAAACCGGTTTGATTTGAGACAAAAATAAGGGAGAGAGAGAGTGAGTGTGAGAGAACGAGAGAGTGAGAGTGAGAGAGAGAGAGAGTGCACGGGAAGGAAAAGGAAAGGAAGAAAAGAAAAGAAAAGAAAAGAAAAGGAAAAAGAAAAAGAAATGGATAGGTGTTACAAAATTTAAAAGGGTAGTCCAGAAATGTGCCCATACACACTTCTAGGTTAAAATATAAATACTGATAATATTTAAATACCTTGAAATTATTTAAATTTACACGTCAAAAACATTTACAAATCAAAATCAATTGATTAAACCCGATTAGGCACACTAATAAATCTCAATTACCTTAATTATTCTCATTTAATTTTCCAGGGTGTTACAACTCTACCCCCTTAAGGAATTTCGTCCTCGAAATTAGCATTTACCTCAAAGTGCAAACAAATGCGGATAATGCTCCTGCATTGTCATTTCAAGCTCCCATGTCGCTTCCTCAGCTCCATGGTGCTGCCACAACACTTTTACTAGTGGGATCTCACGATGACGTAAGCTCTTCATCTTACGGTCAAGAATCTGAACTGGTGCCTCCTCGTATGTCACGTCATACTGTATCGGAACGTCAAACCATTGTACTACCGCTTCTGGCTCAAGTTGACATTTTTGAAGCATGGAGACATGGAACACGTCATGCACGTGAGATAACTCAGGCGGTAAGGCCAGGTGATACGCCACAACTCTGACTCATTGCACGATCAGGAATGGTCCAACATACCTTGTCGCAAGTTTTTCCTTCACACCAAAATGAACAACTCTCTTACGTGGTGAAACCTACAACAAAACGAAGTCACCTTCCTAGAATTCCAAAGGTCTACACCTTCTGTCAACATAGCTCTTCTGTTGACTTTGAGCCGCCAACAGTTGTTCCCGAATCACCGCTATCTTCTCATTATTCTCTTGGACAACCTCTGGTCTAGTAGTGCGTCGATCCTCTGGTTCCAACCAACACACAAGTGATCTACAAGGTCGACCATACAGACCTTCAAATGGTACCATATCGATACTGGCCTGATAGTTGTTGTTGTAGGCGAACTCAGCAAGGTGCAGGTATTTATTCTAGTTCCCACCAAAATCCAGAATACAAGCACGAAGCATATCCTCCAGAATCTGAATAACTCTTTCAGATTGCCTATCAGTTTGGGGTTGAAATGCTATGCTAAAATTCAATTCTATTTCCATGGCTTCCTGGAAACTTTTCTAATACCTTGCATTAAAGAGAGTGTCACGATCGGACATGGTAGACAATGGCACTCCATGAAGTCTCACGACATTCTCCAGGTACAATTAAGCTAAAATCTTCCGAGAATACGTGGCACGAGATGGTATGAAATGCGCAGATTTTGTCAACCTATACACCACCACCCAGATGGCATCGTGCCTGTGCTCAGTTCTCGGTAGTCCCATCAGAAAATCCATCGTGATGTGTTCCCATTTCCATCCCATAACAGGTAAAGACTGTAACTCTCTTACTGGATTTTAATGTTCAGCCTTAATCCAGAGACAAGTTACACATTCTGAGACGTACTCACGAACCTCTTTCTTTATGCCTCTCCATCATTATTGCCTTTTCAGGTCCCAAAACATCTTGGTACTTCCCGGATGAATAGCGTACCTTGATTTATGAGCCTCATGCCGAATCACCTTCTTAATCTCATCCACTTTAGGAACAGCTAGGCGGTTGTGAAAGTACAGCGTCCCATCCTCTCGGATTCTCCAATCCTCAAGATGCTCTCCATTTTGGATTTGAACCCAGACTCCTTGAAGATGTGGGTCCTGCCATTGATTCTGCTTAAATTGTTGCACAAGAGCTGGTACGGATAACAGATTATACACCATGGTCTGGTTACAATCCTCATGATACTGAAGTTCATACTCGCTCACAACTTCAATCATTTTCTAGTCTTCCAAAGCTAATGACGCCATAATTCATGTAGCCTTCCTGCTAAGGGCATCAGCTACCACATTAGTTTTTCCAAGATGATACTGCAGTGTGAAGTCATAATCTTCCAAGTACTTCAGACTCTTATGATCAGAAAAGACCTGAAGCCTTGCTCCATGGAGATAACATCTCCATATCTTCAGAACAAATATCACCGCTGCTAACTCCAAATCATGAGTGGGTAATTCCGTTCATGTGGCTTAAATTGGTGAGATGCATAGGCTACAACACGTCCACCTTGCATCAAGACACAGCCAAGTCCACTCCCCAAGGCATCAGAATACACCTCATATTGCCCCTCACTATCAGGCATAATCAGAACTGGTGTGCTGGTCAGTCTTGCCTTCAATTCCTGAAAGGCATGTTCACACCCAGCGTCTCATTCGAATCAAACTTCTTTCCTGGTCAACCGAGTCATCAATGTAGTGATACTCAAGAAGTCCTTTACAAAGCACCGATAGTATTGTACTAGTCCGAGGAAACTTTGAATTTCTGCCACATTCTTCGACCTTTCCCACTATAGCACAGTTTCGATCTTGGAAGGATCTACAGAAATTCCTTGTCCTGATATCACATGGCCAAGGAACTTCACTTTCGTCAGCCAGAAGTCGCACTTCTCTTTCTTAGCATACCGCTGGTGTTCACGAAGAGTTTGAAGAACAATTCTCAAATGCTGCTCATGTTCTTCCCAAGTCTTCGAATAGACCAAAATGTCATCGATGAAGACAATTACAAACTGATCTAAGTACAGCCAAAAAACCTAGTTCATTAAATCCATGAACGCAGCTGGGGCATTCGTCAGCCCAAAAGGCATTACCAAGAACTCAAAATGTCCATACCGATTTCTGAAAGCAGTCTTTGGAATGTCTTCCTCCTTGATTTTCAGTTGATGACACTGTAATGACCAGAAAAAATTTAGGTCTAATCCGGACAGTCTGGTATTTGACCGAAATCCTTTTCGGAATAGAAAGTAGTATAATTTTGATGTAATCAAGAAAATATTATGTATAAACTTTATGTACAGGATAAAATTTTCTGAAAATGTAAAGTTATAATACAAATATTTTTACAAAGAAAATTCGTGAATGTCAGTTATGAATAGTGAAATATAAGTTAAAAGTTAGAAATTTTAACGGGTATATTTTAGTTATGAAAAATTAAAATATTTGGTTTATGACCAAATGACCAGTTAGAAAAAGAGTAGAAATATTGGAAGTAAGGAAAATAGAAAATGTTCCTGAACTAGGATTTTTCTGACTCAATTAAAACGGGACACTGCTAAAAAAAATGAGTACCGCAAGGGTACGCATTTTGGGCAATTCTGAATCAAAAGAAAGATAATTTCAGAAAAAGAAATTGACTAATGAGATACCTAAGAGAATTGGGTTGAACGTGAGAAGTTTGACCCAGGGTGCTCGACAGTCAAGAAAAGCAGTACAGAACCTGTATTGGTTGTGAAGTTATCAGTACCGGAAAGAGACTCGTTTCGAGAAACGAAAAGTTTGGTCTCGACAAGAAAAATGTGGGGAACATAGAACCACTCAAGTTACATGTTAAACTTAAGTAGAATTAGTAAAATTAAATTATGATAATTAAAGTAATTTCTTTAATTTAATTTAGAAAGTAAAACGGAGATATTATTGGAAATATTAATATAATATTCTAATTGTTCTAAAAAGGACCTATGGGAGACATTAGAGGCCAAATGGGTTTATTTTCCTAAGTGTGGCCGAGAGAAGAGGGAAAAGAGGAAAAAGAGAGAAAATCAAGAGAAAATCAAGGAATCATCCGATTTTACTGAAATTTCTGCCGTTCAGTCCGGTAGAAACGTAACCCAAGGCATTCTAGCGGAAAATCTCAACTTTTCGAGGTAAGATTTCAGATTTTTCATGAGAAACTGCTTGCTTTTTCGTCTTGATGAATAGTAACTCATCTCGGAAAAAATCCGTAAAACTGAAAAATGAAACCGAGGTTTTGTCGGGGACTAGGATAGGAGTTCAATGTGTAATTATGGAAACGATTGAACAAAAATTTTTGGATTTACACTAAGAAATCCAAACCCTAGGAATGGAGAAAATGTGTTTTATTCAATTTTATGTTGGAATTTGTGTTCAAGAATATGAATCTTGACTCCAGGTACCGAAATCAAAATTAGAACGAGTTATTAAAAACTCGGGAAACGAGAAAAATAAGGCTCTCTATCGAAATTTAGTTTGAGTAATTTGAACTAAAACTGAATTTCAAGAGGAATATGGGATTAAAATGTGGAAAGAAAGATGTTTCGATAATCGGCGATGGTTAGAAAACCGAACACAATGAGAATTCATAGTTTTGGACCGAAACTGAGAATTAGGCCCATGACTGAGTAACTTGCACAGTTTTAGTGCAAATCCTTGAGATAGGAAATGGTTTGAGGTTGAATACCAAACATAAGGATTGTAGACCTTTTCGAAGTAAATTTCAATGTAATTATTGATCTTAGATTCTAAATCTAACGATCAAAAAATTTATACAATAGGACCGATTAACGGTTGAAGTTAGAAAGCGTCAAGGGAGACAAAGGACGCGTTGTTAGCGAAGCTTCGGTAAGTACAATAGTTTTTCCATGGCCATATCATGAACAAGCTTACTTTTCTATGTTGCACAAAAATTGTGCATATAGTAGAATTTTGAATGTTAGATACAATGTGAATGTTAGATACTATGTTAGGTATGTATCTACAAGACTTATGTAATCATAGAACTTTATTCTGCAAAAAAAGTATGTATTGATTTTAAGTCGAGATCAAACTAAGAGAAATGAAAGGTTAAACTTTAACGAAAAGTTAATCTCATGAAAAAATGCTCAATAACGCACAAATTCATAAGATTTAACTAAAGTTACCGTTTCAATGAGAAAATTGATAAACGGTAAGAGACTAAACGTCTTGTTTGTAGCAGCCTTCAAAGGAAATGTTATTATGAGACTATGAAAGATATGAAACCGTGACTGAGTTGGATTGGTTAGCCACCCCACTCCTCACTGGTTATGCGCGCTATGGTACAACAGGACAGGGCCCATAAGACGTAAAAGACAGGAAAATGAAAAACAAAAACCATTCCATATGAAGTTACGGTATCTGTAAAGAAGAATAAAAAAAATGAGAAACCGAAAATGAAAGTCGTTCAAAACGTGATAATACGATGTGAACGACTAAAATGAGAAAGCAGAACAAAGAATGTAATGAAAGAAGAAGAACATAAGCCATACACGTTTTAGTAGCACATAATGTATTATGATATATGACATGTTGTAGGAATCACGGGTAAAGCACCGCTACGTGTACTTGTTGCTGGGCATGTAGAGAGGATGTAGCAGTGGAATGTGGGCAAGTGGGTTGTGGATGCATCACGTGTTTTGGAAACGCTGCCAAACATTATGTGTAAAATAAAATAGTGTTTTATGTATTTTGATGACTAATGTAACAGAATGTTGTCAGAATGCTGCAGCATCTTAGGTATGACTAATATAACAGAATGTTGTGAGAATGCTACAACATTTTGAGAATGACTAACGTACAGAATGCTATTAGAATGCTACAGCATTTTACGAATAGTTGAAAACAGAAGGCTAGCTAAATGCTACAGCATTTAGACGTACATGGTAAGAATGAAAAAAATTGGCCTGAATTTTAAGAGGTTATAATTAGTAAGTGTTAGAGGTTAAGTAATGTTAAGTATGAGTATAGGATGACGATCAAAAGTTAGGGTCATCACAGATACCCAGACCTCAAGTATATCTTAGAGTAATACTGTGATCCACCCAACTGATCGAATAACTCATCGATCCTTGGTAGTGGGTATTTATTCTTCACAGTTACCATATTCAATTGACGATAGTCAATGCATAACCAAAGCGATCTGTCGTGCTTCTTCACAAACAACATCGGGGCACCCCAAGGGGAGGTACTATTCCTGATGTACCCCTTTTTTGCTAGCTCATCGAGCTGCTTTCTTAATTCTCTCATTTTAGCAGGTGTCATTCGATATGGAGGAATAGAGATAGGTGCCATTCCCAGAACCAAATCATTACAGAATTCAATTTCCCGATCTGGCGGTAGACCAGGTAATTCATCAGGAAATACATCTACGAACTCATCCACCACAGGGATTCCCACATTATCTCCTGTTACCTTTGGTTCACCTTCTAGAGCAAGAAGGAAAGAAAAGCAGGCTAGGTTCATCCGTCCTCTAACGCTGTATTTCAACAGTCGTTCTTCCAGGACTAGATTCATGTCCGCTTAATAAGCAATCACCGCTCCAGAGTTTGTCACTAAGGTCACTCTTCTACGGTAGCAATCAACAATTGCACCGTATTTTGACAACCAATCCATTCTGATTACCACGTCAAACAGAATCAACAGAAGGATTACCATATCAGCTCTCAATCGCTCACCTCCAATCGTGATTTCACACGATCTGCATACACTAGCCACCTCTACACATCTCAGTGGGGAGTTCAACGTTATCGGGACTTCCAAGCTCTCAGATTTCAATTTTAACATTCGAACAAAAGAACTTGATATAAAAGAGTGTGTAGCACCAGTATCAACTAGTACATGTGCAAATGAGTGAGAGATCAGAATCATACCCTCAACCACCGTGTTGCTGGCCTGTCCTCCAGAACTACCTCTGGTCAGGGTATACGCTTGTCCATGCGCTTTTCCTTTTCCTTTATCACTGATATTAGGCCGTTGTGTTCCCGGCCTATATTGTTGCGGCGAAGGTACCTGTACCGATCCCGGTGCCTGAGGCCGAAACTGTGAATATTGAGGCGGATGGTAAGTTGGCACAGGAGGGTATGGCATTTGCATTGGCAGATGTGGTTGATTAGGCGGCACAAAGTACGACAGTCTTCTTGGATCGTAAGAAGCCTCACTTTGAGATTGCTGAGTCGGCGGCTAATGTGGCCAATCTGCCCACAATAATGACACTTAGGGCTGTAGGGACCACTTCTATCACTTCTAAAGGAATTACTGCCACCACTGACCATTTCCCCGCTAATATGTCCCTGATTGTGGTTTCTTCTACCACTCTGCTGTGGCTCGCCTAAAGTGGAAGGTCCACCAGAAGTAGAAGCTCGACCAGCTGCTTTCTTACTCTGCTGGTAGGCTAAGTTCTCTTGTTCCACGCTTGTAGCAGCAGCTACCAGGTCTCAAAAATTTTGGATCCTTAGAGCCACTAAGAGTCTCCTTAATTCTTAAGACCTTTCTCAAATTTCAGGCATTTCAAATGCTCAGACTCCACAAAAGATGGCGCAAAGCGGGACAAGTCATTTAATTTTGCCTCATACTCCCTCACCAACATGTCACCTTGAAGCAAGGACATAAACTCCATTGCTTTCTCATCCTGGTAACTCTGAGGAAAGTATTGTTCATTGAAGAGAACTTCAAATTGTTCCTAAGTCATTCCCGCAACATCAATTTTCCTTCTCAATTGCTTCCACCAAGTACTTGCTTGACCTTCCATCTTATACACCGCGAATTCCACCCAATACTCCTCCGGTATTCCCACAGTGTTTAGGTGCTTCACAATGGAACCAAGCTAGTACTTCGCTTCTTGGGGTCGTCCCTCACTATTAAAGGTGGGGATATGCACGCCTAAACTCCCGGAAGTGACCCTGCTTCCTTTCCTCGGCCGGTCACTCATTCTGAGCTCGAGTGGCCATGCCTTGAAAAGTGACACACATGGCATCCATGAACTCCTGGTTCTATGGAGCCGGGTTGTTAACCGACCTACGACGCGGCGACATCTCCTTTATCTGACAAGAAACTAGAATATTCAGTGGATTCCTGATGTCACACATGTATGTACAATCCTGTAGATTCTTAACCTAGGGCTCTGATACCACTCTGTCACGCTCCGGAGCAGGGGTGGCGACGTGGAGCTAAGCGCACACTCAGTTAAAATAAAGGAAATTCCCAACAAGCCCCACACTCAGTTAAAATAAAGTATAGGATCTTTCCACAGGATCTCGTTGCCATACATACATGACATGTAAATAAATCATTACAGACATCATCAACAGTCTAGTAATTCAAAATTTAGAGTTTACAGATCCTTACATTTATTCAAGAGGATGAACACAATCCTCACTTGATCGATTAGTAGCAAATAATCCCGCTACTCCACACCGCTCCTAGATTCACTTGGGAGGGGTTTAATATATATAAAACAATAAAAACGTGAGCGAAAGGTCCAATAGGATATAATTTGAAACAACTTTATAAATAAATGAATAAATAAATGAGCGAGTAAATAAATAAATGGATGAATAAATAAAATAAGACATTCAGTCCCGACACAACAGTTGGAACCTCGCATCCTTTTTCTCAAAGGAAATACATATGAAAATATCCGTATTACAGGCATTAGCAAGTAATTTATACAAATTACTTACACAACCACGTGCACAAGCCATACCCCCGGGGTTTCGGGTCCTGCCCCTAAGGATGCACTCTTCACATCCTATCTAGGCCAGTAGCCAGCTTACCGATTCGTAAGATCTCTTACCTTAAGAAATCATTCATTAAACTTTATGAAATCGTTATTAATATCCCACAAACTACACAAGCCGTGGGCCCCATGAACTACAACAAGCCATGGGTTCCATGAACTACAACAAGCCACGGATTCTGAAAATTAAAACAAGCCACAGTTTTCAAAGATTTTTCTTTCACAAACAAGCCCCTTTCTTTAAAAAATCAGGCTCACAAGGAAAAAGGGATAGAAATCCCACCTCGTAAATATCAAACCTGTGGCTAGCAGTGCACTATTTTGGCTTCCGCTTCCTCAAGCCACTCAATCCGAGTCCTCACCTATCACTGATACAAGACAACACTTTAGGATTTAATTCTCATTCCTAAAGCAATCTAGTCTCGATTGTATCCTTTGCTGTTCTTTTAACAGTTTTGTGTCGGGACGTGTCGTACAATACTAGTTAATACATGATACAGTTGCACTTGAGAATTTGACGTTAGAGTCTGTTTCATTTTCCTAGAGCACTTTGATGGATGGAATCCATGTTTTTATTATCGATGTTTATCGATATGAAGATCGAGGTTAAAGTTGACTTTGAAGTTTTCAGAAAGTACTAATTTCCACCCGATAGTTATTGATTTGTTTCCATAAGTGCTCTTGACTCTTGTCAGTTTCAAATTCAAAATCAGTATTGACTTCAAAATTCTCATGAAGATTTCAGTTTTGAGATGATATTCGTTTTGGTTTCTGTGTAGTTGAATTCTCGATATTGGTCCCTTCCACTTTTCGACACGTCTAACGTGAGGGTTTTAGTTGATGGAGAGCGACGACTTGAAATTGAGCAGTTTTGATCATTAAAGTTTCCTTCCTCCTTGTTTGGTTCTTTCCGATTTGATCAATGCGCAAGTTTAGTCTTGCAATCTAGCTTTGTATACTATCTACTCATTTCAATTCACTGATGCATTCTTTTATCTCTTGAGAGTGTTTTGCTCAAGAGTGTTTACTTCATGGGTTCTTGTGTTGATGAGACATCGTTCTTTCTTCGATTGATGACGATGGTGGCTATAGACTCCGTCGAGAGATTGATGTTTATCTCTGATATTAATTATGTTGGACCTTGTTTGGAAGCGTAGTAGGTTATAACCCACTCCTCACTGTTTATGCACACTATGGTACAACAGGTACGCGGCCCATAAAAAGTAAAAGTTATAAAAACAAACGACATTAGAATGAATGAAAGAAAAGAAAATAAATGAAATATGAAATGAAAGAAAAGAAAGAAAATGATGTATGAAATGAAAGAAAAGAAAGCGTAATACGATGAATGCTATAAATGTTTAGAAAATGTGTTAGGATGTATGACATGAATGCATATATGAGTATGCATTATTGTTTACACTTATTATGGTCTGTTGTTACTTACTGAGCGAAAGCTCATTCTTTTGTTTGTGTTGTAGGAAGCTCGGGTAAGGCACCGACTCCTTGAAACTAATTTTTTGGGCGTGCAGAATAGGATGAAGCAGTGGGATGTGGGCAAATGGATAATGGATGCACCACATGTTTTGAAAACGCTGCTATTGTATAAAGTAAATAGTATTTATAGATGTAAGATTAAGTAAGTTATGTAATGAAAGTAAAGTATATGAGACAACGAGGCTACGCTTAGCAACCTCATGTCACAAAGTATGTTGATGTACCAAAATGCTATCATGCTAATGGCATGTGAACGACAGTGGTATGCAAATGGTAAGTCAAATGTATGACCACGCCTAGGAGTAGATTTTGAAGTTTTAAAAGAATTTTATTTGTAAATTATTCAATGTTAAGAAATTGAAAATGTCTTCGGAAAAGTATTTTTAATATTCAAGTTTTGCTATGAAATACTAATCGAAGTTTTATTTCGGCAAACTATATTAGTATTTATTTTACTATTAAAGTTGGAGAAAAAAAGTAACCTAAATTTTAGGAGTCTATGAATATAAATTTTACTTATTAAACCTCAGTTCATATAGTTTCTTGTGATGCTGAGGACAAGTAATAGGCATAGAGGGTGGTTGAATTGTAGTCCATTTGAACGTTTAATGTCAGATTTGATCACTCGTAATTCATCTTCAACCATTATCAACACATGTATTTGATGGAACCAAAAATTAGATGAATTTTACTTCTCTTTTCTCTCACTTCTATATTCGGCCACTATAGGAGAATAGAGAGCAAAAATTGTGTTCTCTAATTTTCTATTGCCTCCTATTTGTAGAATCCTAGGTGAACTCATTTATTTTATCTTAAAGTCAAAACAATAGATAATTGGTTATCACTTTATTTTAAATCACACTTAAAATATAGTTTCCCATTTAATTTGAGAAAAAACAAATTTCCCTTTCCTTATCTATAACGGCTGGCCACACCACAGGGGTATCTCCCTATGGTTGGCGTATTTATCAACTAGGAGGAGGAGATAATTTCTTCCTTTTATCTAGTTTCCAATTGTAACTAAAATTCAAATCTCTAAATTAAGTCAAACTTTAATTTCCTTTTGAATTTAATTAGAAAACTTGTCCAACAAGTAGATCGGATATCTTGGAGAGAAAGAGACTAAATCCCCGTGGGATTCACCCTGTGCTACATGCCCCTGCACTTCCATGTGCCTTAGCGTGTGGCCTCATGTGGTCCCACCACAGTGTGCTAATAACTAAGAGTCTGCTAATAACTATGACCATCGGTAGACTCAAATTTGAGTTCCTATTCTTAACAAAAATTATCAGAAAATCATAATGTGTCTGTGTGCTAGTTCTACAAATTCTCATTATGCCTAATACACTCATTCGATATCTCTCTATATTAATGATGCAGATAACACCGCTCTATTTTTTAATGGGTATAATGTGTATTAGTAATGTTTTAATTAAAGGGTCCATAACATTAATTAAGTTTATTATGAACATATTTCGATTATTACATAAATAATCATAGAATTTTCAATGATATTTATTAAGTATTCAACAATATATACACATAAATAATGAAAACAATTTTATTAATCAAATAATAAATATTCTTTTTATATCTCACGCTGTGATGGCATTATTCATAACACATACAATGATAATATTGAAGTTATCAATTAAAATAAAATAGTGGGTGTAAAAAGAAAAATGAAGTGGTAAATAGTCAATAATATTATAAAAATAGTTAGGTGATTTTGGAAAAGTAGGGTGTGTCAAAAGAAAATTTAACCATTTGAAAAATATGTGGGATGTGTACTTAGGAGGGAGTGTGGAGAGTAAAAAATAGGGTGTGAATAGAACACTCTTTTAGTAAATAACCATTTTTGTGGTAAATTAATGACATACTGATTTATCACTAGTTGATTTAATGGTGTATCACTGATTGACTTTCTTATTTTATAATTGATTAACTAATATCAGTTTATCGATTTATTAGTGATAAACAATCAGTAAATTTTTGATAAACTGATTTATTTTAACAATAAATCATAGTGTATCACAGATTGATTACTGTAAAAAAAAAAAAAAAAAAAAAAAAATTTTTTTAAAAAAAAAAAAAGTTTGGCCATTTTTTAAAAAAAAAAAAAAAAAAAAAAAAAAACCTTCGGCAAAATATGGCTAAATCGCCATCCACCCAAATTTTCAAGTACATCTCTTTTTGCCGTGAAATCTGCCTCGTCTGGCGTTGTTATCCTTCAATATGGTCACGCCAAGAAAGTTTGTACCATGTTGGAGAGAGACACAGAGAGAGAAAGAGAAGTGGGCGGTGGATATTTGCATAAACAAAGAGAGAGAAAAGAGGAAAGAGGAGGAAGCAAGTGATAAGAAAGACGGACATCATGAAAGGGAGTACTGAGTTAAGGGGAAATACAGTTCGCCCCTTATGCCAATACAAAAGAGTTGTAATAGTTCAGGATTAGCCAAGCAAAAATTATGTACTTATTCCAAATATTCAGGTCTTGAGTTAAAAGGGAGAAACAAAATCACAACACTTATGTATACTCGCGTTCGAAATCTAGTTTCCATCAACTCTTGTCAGCTATAGATTTCTCTGTACTCTTCATAAAATATTTCTTGAAGCACTCATCACCTTTACAGTATGTGCACACAAATTTGTACACCTCAATCAAGAGCAGTGGGAATCGAGTTGTAAAATAGTTATCAAATCCTTCATATGACGTTCCAACAAGTTTCTAAAATAGCCATCAACAAACAAAGTGAATGTTAGCCTTGAAAAAGTGAAATGTATCTAAAGATGTATCAAATTCGTATCCTAAATATTATATTCACCTGAATATCTTCCGGGAGTGGTTGACTAACAATGTTTTGAATCAGTCGCAACAAGTCTCGAATGCTGCTAAACTTGTAACCCCCTTCTGCATATGGGAGAAAGTGCCTGATTATCTTCTCATCCACCTTCTTGTTCCATTTCAGAACATTTATCAAAACTATCCTTTCTGTACCTAAAATCGTGCTTGCAGTAGATTCGAGAGCTTTATCAAGATCAGCGCCCTTTATTACTCTGTCACTAGTGTCGCAGAGGAAAGAAAGTCTATTCTTCGCATCCCAAAACAGTGGATGGTGCAACACCTCAATTACTTTTGGCCTGCAAAGAATAGCAAGCACTAATTTTTCATTCCAAGTAAAAGTTTTGAACCTACTCCAATGTCTTTCAATCCACTCGATACGATGGCAAGGCTTTGTCGCAACATGATATAATTTAAATATACTAAACACGTATAAACTGAGCTGCTAACAGATTAATAATGTGGTTAATTAGTTTCGAAAGGCTATTACCATTTCAAAACAAAAAAGGGGTATCGTGTACCTCTTTTAAGCTTTTTAATAAAAATGGTGTAACGTATGTAAAGTATTAATAATGTAGGTTCCATATTTAAGGAAACTATACAATCTTACCTCTTCTCAGGATCGAAGTTTATTAAAGAAGAAATAAGATCAGAAGCTTCAGGGAAATCTTTTACCAAAGACAAGTCTGGCTGATTATTCTTCCGAATATTTCCATCACGTTTATCATGGTCCCCAAATGGATGGCAACCATGAGTGATGCAAAAAAAGAGGACGCATCCTAAACTAAACAAATCTATTGAACTCGTTTGATGTTGTCCATCAAGAAGTTGTTCAGGTGCTTTCCAGCCGGTGGTACCAAAACCTATAGTTAATTCCAAAAAACATGCATGAGACTAAAATTGGAGGGAGTGAAAAGCAGTTGTAATTAGTTTAAGAAAATTTATTTTTGGGTGTAGGTTGTGAACAAATGTTTTAAACTAGACTAACATATTCATGGTTTAAACGGTATTAAAGTACATTCTGATGGGAGTAATAAAGTACTAGTTAATATTAAAAAAAAAAAAAAAACTCGATTACTTATATACCTCAACTAACGTGGGAACCCTTATTTTCTTGTTGATTTAGACATAAGGTTTGCTTAGTCAAGACCTAAATGATAGAATTAGCTTGATCAACTAGTGTGACAAACATATATGCATAAGTAGAATTTTTAAATTAATAGGGAAATGAGATTTCTTGCCAAGATAATGGTTACTTAAAGGAGAACTTACCAGAAAGGTGTTTGCTGATGCCCATATCAGAAAGCTTTGCACATAAAGTTGAGCTTTCCTTAATTATTAAAATGTTTTGTGGCTTTAAGTCTCGGTGAACTATATTCAATTTGTGCAGAGCAAAAAGCCCAGAAACAATGTCACTGTAAGATCATAAAATTGAACATTTACATAAGATCAGGCGATCAATTAGTATGATAAATCAGATCCAAAAACAAAGGACCTAAAAGATGTTTCATTCAAAATTCCAATTGAGTACCCATAATTGTCTTCAATTATTCATAATACGATTTGAAGTTCTTGGTGATGAGTAAAGGAACTTTTTAACTAACCTCATCAATTTCAGTAATAAAGGTGATGGACGGTCTATATTTCCTTCCCAAAGCTTAACATCTCTTAAAACATTCTTCAGTTTCTCCAAGTATATTGAAATGGACTCATTTTGATTGGAATACGTAGAATACAGTCGGATGAGGTCATATAAATTGCAATCACAGCGCTCCAGAGCTAGATAAATAAAATTTCTGTCATTTTCGTTTCCATGATATCTTACAATATTCGGGCCATGATCAGATGCTACAAGATTCTTGATTTCTGGGGCAATCAACGTAGCATGACTTTGGAGAATGCGTTTCACAGCGACTGGTCTACCATCATAAGTCCCCTCATAGACAACAGTCCCGTCAATACCTTGACCAATTTCCTTTGAAAATAAAACCACTAATTTTTCGCCTATCTTCCGTTGATTCTTAGAGGATGTAACTTCTGAGCTAGAAGGAGTGCTTTCTTCTTTATGCTGACATAAAAGAATTCTCACATTTAAATATAAAAGTAGAAAAGTGATATCCTCCAGTTGAATGAAGATATAGATCAATTAAAATGTCGTTATATGAGAACCTTAGGGGGGATCACGTATAGTCTTTAGTACTCTAGTCTATGTTTTTTGAACGTTAATTAAATTGGATCAAAATCATGACAGATTGAAAAAATACGCAAAACTAGCCTCTAATACAGATTTAACAGTTAGAAGAACCCTAACATAATTACATAGCATGGCACCAAAATTCAAGAGCTTTATGTTTATGCCATCTATTCTGTACTCTCTATTTTTGTTGATTTTGATATTTTACAAGAATACTCTACAAATACAATAGCCAAAAATATTCGGTCATCCTTATTAAGGAGAAAAATAATCTAGTAGTATATCCAGGACATTTTCTGTTTTTTTTTTTCTTGTTTGAAAGATATTTTATGGTTTTTAGAGAGGCATAGATGTTAAATTTTTGTGATTGAGTGTTATAAATGTAAAGATGACATCTTTTAAGTGATATTTTTGTATTTCTCCCATTTCCTCATATGCTACCATAGAATTTTCATTAAAACGTAGATGAAATATATATCTTGACCTTTTTTTATACAAAAAGTTTGTATTTTTTCTTCTTTTATGAGAATAAATAACTTTTTTATTTTCCTCCTCAACACACAATTTTTGTCTTCATCGGTATGTCGTTTGGTCAGGAAAGAGTTTTTTAAAGAGTGTTGTTTACTTATATATAGATTTTTTTAAAATGTGTCCTTTATATATACTTTCATTTTTTTCTATTTATGATAAAATTACTTTTTTCTCAAATGTGTCCTTATTTAAACATCTTTTTGCCGCATCTATTATTCTTTTTTCATATCACCTCACATAAATTATGTTTCGTCTTAATCTTTTTTTTTATCCCTGAAATGTGGTCTACTTAAAAAGAATTTATTTTATTAAAATAAAATAATATAAATAATAATTCAGCAAAAAAATGTAAACTTTAGAGGATATTTTACATTCATGTATAAAATATATAACGAGTCGACTATGCATGTGTATAATACGTGCTTCTAAACTAATATATATATATATATATATATATATAAAGAGATCTAAGCGTGCTCTTAACTAATTTCTTCTCCCTCTAGAATTTGTCCTCAGACTGAAAATTGTTCTAACTCAAACTTTTTGAACTCTTTAAGCGTCTCAAATTTAATCCTCAATTAAAGTTCCATTAAGGTCAGATGGAAAGATACGATAACCATGTAATTTGACCTAAATGATAATCTCAGATATTATTGTATATTTTTGTTGTTTATACATTTTCTATTATATGCCTCTGTATGCTTCTTATTTTAAGATAACGAACACCAAACAAAACTATAAAATGCTTCTTTCTTTTCATTTGTTTTTTCCAATCTGCCTTTTTATGTTTTATTGTTGTGGGTGTGTGTAAGATTTTGTTTTTCATTTTATGCGTTACAGTTTGAGCTTAGTCAGTTTTAAAAATATGAAAATTATATTTTCTCTATAAAATGTAAATTAGAGTCGCTATAATTGTTTTCCCTTACATCTGAATTTTGAAGAGATTTTATTGTCAGAGGATCTGATACCTAAAAATAAGGGAATGCAAACTTCTTTTTCTCCCTCTCCGCCACTAGAAATCAAAAGCCTACAGGAAGTAATGACTACTTTCTATTTTGAATGTTTTGTGCCTTTTGGAATAAATCAGAGATATGCTATTTCAGCTAAATCCTATATGCTAATCATTCACTAAATCATATAATTAAATCTATTTATACATCAATGAAAACTGGAGATAACAGTTTTACCCGTGGTATAATTAAGTACCCGCAGGTACCCATTTCTAAAGGTGGGTATGCAGATATTTTATAGGAGTGGTGCAGGTATGGTTAAAACTAACCCCCGAGTTAGGGAGCAGTGGTGGGGGAAGTTACCCCACTCCCTTTTCCGGCCAAATTACATTTACCAATATGAGCTATATACATTGTAAAATATTTTAAGTTTAATGTGGAGGTTAAAAAAGGGATAACCTTAAAACAAGGAATATGTTTCTTAAAGTTGTAGGGCTTGTTCTTTTTGGAGTAAAACTCAAAAAAAGTTTGAATTTAAGTTTGAATTTTATTCAAGTTTATGTTCGTTTGTAAAATTTAAGTTTGAAATGCTAGAAAAAATCTACTCCACTTTCCATGCATCTCACATTACCTTGCAACAACAATACCGTTTGTGCGGCTATAAGAAATTTTCGGAGCTAATCTCAGCTCTTCTTGTGGTAGAGAAAAATAATGAATTGTTGATTAAAAATTAACATTCTCATCCCACTAGTTCAGAAACATTTTCCAAAATCAAAAGCTGCATTCTCTAAAAATTCGAGACGGGAAAAAATCATGGTCATGGACGTGATGGTGGCTGAGGCCGTGGTCAAGGACGTGGTAAAAATGGTTATTACAACCCTTCATAAAATGACGTGACCTAGAAGAAGCGTCATGTCAAAAGAAAAGGCGTTGATCCAAGTTGTTCTTAAAATCTAGAAAATTCCTTGTGTAGAATTCTTGTTTGGAGAAGAAGTCTTGTCCATCAGAGATTACTCTGAGACTACTATCATTGCAATCGTCAACAACTAACCGTGATCTCAACTGATAACAGTTTTACCCGCAGGTATAGGCATCTCTAAAGGAGTGGTGCAGGTATGGTTAAAACTAAACCCCCAAGTTAGGGCGGGACAGATGTTGGGGAAGCTACCCTACTCCCTTTTCCGGCCAAATTACATTACCAATATGAACTATATGCGTTGTAAAATATTTTAAGTTTAATGTGGTGGTTAAAAAAGGGAAACACTTTAAAACAAGGAAAATGTTTCTAAAAGTTCTAATGTCTTCGGTTTGAGATATGATGACGCTGCAACAATTGGTTTTTAACTGTGAAGGAATATATGGGCAGCGTATGGGACTATGGGAGACAAAAGGAGAGTATAGGAGCCCCATTTAAATTCCTAATTAATATGGGTATTACGTCTCTTAGAAAATTTTCCGAAAGTTCAATTATCCGGCGAGTGGGATTTACTTTCCGTCAGGTTGTAAGAAAATCGCTAATTACAGTTTTAGCATAAAAAAAAAAAAAAAAAAAAAAAAAAAAAAAAAACAGAAAAAGAAAATCGCTAATTACAGAGAAAAGAATATACATATAAAAAAAGCGTGAAGAGTATGCACAAACTTGAGATATTAGTCATTAAAGGCATAAGTTTGGATAAACAAAAATAGCTAAAGCATACAGAAGTAATTAGGTACCTGACTCTTGATTACGTCTTCAGCTGCTTTGAACTCCTTTTAGATAAAAGTAGAAGAAGAAGAAGAATAATAATAAAGAAAGAGAAGAAGAAGAAGAAAGAAAAAGAAGAAAACAACAAATTAAGGGCATCAATACTGGTTAAGAAAGGAGAACAATATATATATAAGAAGTGATAAAAAAAAA